>NC_068370.1:39176057-39355953 GCF_020536995.1 Dreissena polymorpha
AGTGACCTGAAAATAAATAGAGGTCATCTGCCATCATTATTAATGTACCTATGAAGTTCATGATCCTAGGTCCGTAAGCATTCTTGAGTTATCATCCGGAGGAAACATTTTATTACTATGTCGACGGTCACTGTGACTTGACATTTGAACTAGTGACCTGAAAATCAATAGGGGTCATCTGCCAGTCATGATTCAAGGCGGTACCCTGAAGTTTCATGATCCTAGGCATAAGCAGTCTTGCATTTACCTATCCGGGAAACCATTTACTATAGAGTCACTGTGACCTTACCACCACATCTACGCACCCTAGTGACCTGAAAAATCAAATAGGGGTCATCTGCCAGTCATGATCAATCTACCTTAAGTTTCATGATCCTAGGCCTTAGCTTCTTGAGTTATCATCCAGAAAAAACCATCTGATGGAAGGACCGACGGAACCGACAGACACCGACCGACATGTGCCAAAACAATATACCCCCTCTTCTTCGAAGGGGGGCATAAAAACTGTCATTTCCCCCAACATTATTTCCCAACACCAAACAAAAGTCCCCCACCTTACCCCACAATTAATACTTAAACAAAATAAGAAGGACATTAAATTTGCTGATTTAAATGTGACTATTTGGCCAAACCACAGCTCTGAGAGTGAGTATCTATTAAAGCTCAAGCCACGCAAATTAACACTCCCAGTGTGGCATGGCAAATTGCTCAGATTTTAGATTGCAAAAACAGCAAATGAAGTGTTTATGCATTCATTATGATTCCATAATCAGTAGTTAAGAATTGATTTTGCCAAATAAAAGTTACTGCAATATTGTTATAACAAATAAAATTGTTGTAAGTCAGTGATTGACCTGGAAATAATTCATGGTAGAATAAATTGTCTCCATGGTAGTGTAAAAAATTTTGTATGTATTAATTAATCTTGCAGACATTTAGGATTGTAAAGAAAGGGACTGACCAAAATAAATAGCCAAGTGAAATAAATAAAAAAATATTGTGACATGCTCTGTGAAAAGGTGGTTAATGCATGTGTGTGAAGTGTTGTCCCAGGTAAGCCTGTGTATTCTGCACAGGCTAATCGGAGATGACACTTTCTGCCTACACTAGATTTTTGCTAAGAAGAGACAATCTTTAAACTAAAAATAACAGAAGTGTCATCCCTGGTTAGCCTGTGCAAACTCCACAGGCTAATCTGGACAACACTTCACACACATGCATATAACCCCCTTTTTAACAAAGTGCAACTCCATTATAAAACTGACTGACCTTGACTGTCTTAATTCTTAACATTCTTCCCTGCGAAATGTTGTTCATGATTCATGAACACTTCAAGCCAATGGGAACTGTTCATAAACGTTCTTTTAAAGTTCCTGAGCTTGGTTCATGAACTTTTGGACATGAACTGTTCTTAGAAGACGTTCTTGAACAGTTTATGAATTATTGTTGAACACTTCAAAGTTCATGAACAGTTCTTCATCTAACCATAAATACTTAGTGATGAACATTTCATGAACCATTATTTTCTAATGACTTTTCTGAGACAGACTTTGAGGATCCATCATGAATAATTCATGAATTCCTTTGTGCTAGATGTTTCATACATATTTTTGAAAGTAATATTGAAATGTCTAACATACTAATCTTGTAAGTTGGGAGTGTGTTGAAGACATGGAAAACAATTTGAAAACTAGCCTCTGTGCTAAGCCTGGCAGTCTGTGGCTGATGACATTGTTTGTAGTCTCTCATGTTTGCTTACACTTATGATAACTTTTGTTTTATAAGACCTCAGTTGATGAACTCGTGAAGAATTATGGTTCATGAACTATTCACTGACAGTCCATGAACAGGAAATGAGCCATTGACAAATAGAAGAAAAGTGTTCATGAACTGTTCATGAACAGCAAAACCCTTAAGAATTGTTCACAAATTTTGTTGTTCATGAATAGTTCAAGAACACGTCATGCCATTAGGGTTCATGAAAAGTTCATGAACACTTCATGTCATTAGGGTTCAAGAATAGTTCATGCACACTTCATGCCATAAGGGTTCAAGAATGGTCATGAACACTTCATGCATTAAGTTTCAAGAATATTTCATGAACACTTAATGCCATTAGTGTTCATGAACAGTCCATGAACTAAAACTCAAGAACATTTCACAGACATGGCTCATTTCCTGTTCACTGACTATTTGTAAAATATTCATGAACTTGGTTCGTGAACAGTTCATCAATATTTCATGAATTATTCATGAACTGCAAAACAACATTTCGCTGAAGGGTAATAGTTTAAAATAAATTGTATCCTCTTTCTATGACAATGCAATGCCACACGTTAAGAATATGAGCCGCGTTCTGGGGAAACAGGGTTTAATGTGTGTGCATAAAGTGTTATGCCAGAGATAGTCAGTGCAGTCTGCACAGACTAATCAAGGACGACACATTCCACGTTAATGGAAATTATATTATTAAGGGAGAGTTTCATTATGCACATGCATTTAAAGACAAGTTTTCCCAGCAGTCTTATATAGCAAACGCCCTTTCCCCAACACAACCTTGTGCAAGTTCCACATGAGCTCTGGATCTTCCTCTGGAAATGCTTCCTCTCCATCGCTATCTGTAGGACAGATTAATGTTAGTTCCCTTCAGTTTTTGGACATTTTAACATTTGAATTTTTAGTTCTTGGTGTCTCTGGGGGTGAACTTAAGAAAGCTCCCCGAGTTGGGATCAACCCGTTGCCTCCTGGAACCAGTTGTTGAAACTTGGGTAAATTTTAACCCTGGGATAAATGTCGGATGAATTTAACCAGGGGTTAATTTTTTGGTTAAGTGTTGTTGCATCATGTTGGTTAAATTTTGTCTGGGTAAATTTAACCCTGGTCTAAAGGTTGGTTAAAATTTATCCATGTAAACAAAAAAATAGCCAAATTTTATTTGTATCGTAATCCACGTAAGAATCGCCAAAATTCTTTGAATGTTGTGTTATATGATGATGAAATGCGGAATCGATATCGGTTCAAATGAAAATGTTAAAAGAATTTGTAATTTAAATGGCGAAAAATATCGAAACTACTACAAAGCATTTCATGCTTATATACCATGCTTGCTTTAACGTTTACAAATGGCAAGTTCGAAATAATTCGCTTTCTTTACACTCATGATCGCGTTAAAGGTTAATTATACACGTTTTCATTCGCAATTATTTACAGAATCACGAAAAATGCCAAATACAATACATAAAATACTTACTTGTTTCAATGATCTATAAATATTTTAATGGATTGGATATAACTGATTTAAAATTTACGATTTTATAATGTTATTAAATCTTTTTCCAGAATATGCTGTCCTATTTATAGCTTGACAACATGTCGGCCATATTGCTTTTACAATGGATTATGGGATATGTGTGAAAGTTAACCAGTGGATAAATTTACCCAACATGGATAGTTATCCAGCCTGGGTAAATATTTCCAGCAACGCATTTATCCAGCCTGGTTAGTTACCCAGCTTGGATAACTTTAACCCGCGGTTAGCGCTAACCAAGGGGTTAAAATAACCTAGTGTACGAACAACTGGGTCCTGGTCACTAGGCCGAAACCATATCCGTTACAACTTGGTGATCTAGTTAACCCTTTTCCACTTAGATACGTATTTTGATGTGTTTGTAGTTTCTTAGAAATTTATATTTAATCGAAGACCTTTCTTACTAGATTCAAGTTTTAAAGGCCTCATTTCAAACTTCCCTTAGATACTGATGAGTGTTACTCGCAGGCTGTTCTGGTTTATGCTGTTTGCACATAGTAATTTTTTCTTTGCCTCGGAGTGGGAAAGTGTTCAAAGCCCACTTGACAAAGATTTACTCAATGCATTGGTAGAATGTCAAGATACACATTCTGACCAAGTTTCATTCAGATTGAGACATAAATATGGCATTATCAAGGTATGCTTTTTAAACAAATGACCAACTGACCTAGTTAATTGACACACTTGACCTAGATTCCAATTTGGCGTTGATATTGTCAAGATGACCATTTTTTTCACCAAGATTCAGAAATGTATCTCTAGAGTGGGTGAATGTTTTGTCCAAGATTTGACATGGTGACCTAGCAAAGGGACACAAGTGACCAGTATTTAATCTACACCTAGATATTGACAAGACAAATATTCTATCCATGTTTCCATCAAGATTGGATGAACAACGTGGCTTGAGTGTGGTAACGAGCGGACAGTGAAACATGTATGATACAAGACGCACAATGCATTACACAATGCTGGAAAAAAAAAATTATGATTCCTGATGGGAACCTATAACATGTTTTTTGTGAGCATCACAATATTGTAAAGGTATTGAATATGTATATAGTTGTCTTCTTCCATCTGTATTTTTGCTTTGCTCCTTCACCCATAATAAGATAATTTATTTGAACAAGAGTACCGCATAACGGGGGTGCCAACACTCAGCTGAAAAAATGAAAGCTTGTCAGAATTTTTTATTTTTTTAGAGGTCACAGCAACCTTGACCTCTGACCTATTATCCCAAAGACCCAAAAATGGGTGTGGTGTGTAGAACTCATCAGGTGCATCTACATATGAAGTTCCAAAGATGTTGGTGGAAGCACTATGATTTTAGAGCAAATGTCAAGGTTTTACCAAGACGAGGACGGCGGACACTGGAATGCCGACGACGAGCTGGCTATGACAATACCTCAGGTTTTCTCATAAAAAGCCAAGCAATTAATAACCATTTTTCAAAACAGTCTGAATTGGAAAGTTACAGTACTTAAAACATACATATCATAAGGTTAGTGTTAGAGCTCATAGCCCCTGCGAAATGTTTTAGAACTGTTCTATAAAATTTCTAGAATTATTGTACTGAAACAAATGACTAGAAGTGTTCTGGAATCATCTTTAAAATGTTCTAGAATTATTTTAGAACAGTTGTTGAACGTTAAATGAGAATAATTTCTAGAACAATTGTTCTAAAACAGTTCTGAAGGTTTTTTTCTAGAACAATTCTTGAACCATTGTTTCAGAACTATTCCAGAATTGTTCTTGTATAAATTTCCAGAACTGTTTTAGAACAATTGTTTTAAAAAAAATATCATTTAACGTTCAGCAACTGTTCCTTAAAGGGATCTTTTCACGCTTTGGTAAATTGACAAAATTGAAAAAAGTTGTTTCAGATTCGCAAATTTTCGTTTTGGTTATGATATTTGTGAGGAAACAGTAATACTGAACATTTACCATGGTCTAATATAGCCATTATATGCATCTTTTGACGATTTTAAAACCTAAAAATTATAAAGCGTTGCAACGCGAAACGATTGAATAATTTGGAGAGTTCTGTTTTTGTCGTTAAATTTTGTGAAACTACGAAGATTGCTTATATAAGGTATAAAATACGACAAGTATGTGTACTTGGCGGAATAGCTCAGTAGGCTAAAGCGTTTTTACTTCAGGACTCTGGCAGGACTCCAGGGGTCACTGGTTCGAAACCTGCTCCGGGCAATGTTCTTTTCCTTTTTTTAATTTTATTCTTGATTTTTTACTGGAGCTTTTACGATCCAATGTTTACATTTATCAATATAAAGCATTTAATGAATAAGTTAAAAAATGCCAAAATCTGTGAAAAGGCCCCTTTAATAATCTTAGAACATTTTACATTATGATTATAGAACTGTTCAAGGACATTTTCAGAACTGTTCTAGAACGTTTGTTCCAGACTTATTTGAAGCAAGCCTTCCGAACTGTTCTAAAACATAGTTCCAAGTGAACTGTTCATCAGAATTAACCTAATTACCTTACATTATTAAATAAAGTTTATATAAGAAAATATATAAACTGTATTAAACTACAACAATATACTTCAAAAAGTTACAGAATAAGAAAATAAGTATAGTATTGTTGACATCAATATTATGTATTATAAACAATAAGTATAATTAATATATGAAAGACCATTTTAAAGGGAGGAAATTGCTCTAACATACAGGGAGGTAATATGTAGAATAATTGTAGACCTTGGTTCTAGGCCTGTTCTATATGTGTTCTTATTCCCCATTAGAACTTTTGTAGAACTTACAAATTTGAATTTGAAGTCAAATGATAATTGTCTGAAATAGTTTATTTTAAATATGTAGAACAATTGTAGAAAAAATGTAGGCCTTGTTTCTAGACCTGTCCTTTGTGTTCTTATTCCCCATTAGAACTTTTGTAGAACTAGTTCTAAATGTGTTCTAAAACTACATTTTAGAACATTTTTAGAAATTTCTTGAACTTATTTTGTCCTTGAAATGTTCTAAAAATGTTCTTGAATATTATTCAGAACAGTTTAAGCCATGTTCCACAAATGTTCTTAATTTATTCTAGAAAACTGTTTTGGAACAATTCCAGAACATATGTTCTAGAAGGCAAATATGGAACATTCTAGAACTGTTCTTGATGTTCTAGAACAGTTTCCAAACCGTTCCAATTTTAGAACAAATTTTGGGCAGGGGAGATTATATCAATGAGCCAGTCATTCCAAAATGAGCTCGTGCCCGCAATGGAGAATTATTATCCTGTCAGCCATAATGGCACGCGGGTTCAGGGTTGATCCAAACCAGACTATACGTGAATGTGCAGGCTGTTCTGGAGATACGCTGGCAACACATAGAATAAGACTTATATATTGCATGCCGCCGCTCAAAAACCATAGGAGGTTATTGTAATAGTGCATACCAAGGAGAGCCATCTCTCACGAGATTGAAGCTGAGATCGAAGCCCGAGGGTTGATATTCTTCTGTTAGGAGTCAATATTTACTACATGTTTACCCGAAAATTAGCTTGGGCAGGATAGTTACTGCGTTATAGCGTCACAACATATTAGCATATACAGGTTGTACCGGTATGGAAATTTAAAGTGGCCTTTTCACAGATGTTGACATGTATTGAAGTTTGTTATTTAATGGTATATAATTGATAAACGTAAACATTGGATCTAAAAAAGCAACAGTAAAAATACAAGAGGGCCATGATGGCCCTGTATCGCTCCACTGCTGAAAAAAGGCTGAAACAATATTCTCTGCATTACAAATACTTAAATATAGGCCCTATTTAAGCACAGGTACACTTTTGGTGACCCCCTGGGCTTGGTCAGAATTTAACCCCAGGGGAATACTTTGAGGCAAACTTTGTAGAGGGACTACTATATCTCACTACATGTACATACAAATATGGTAGCCCTAGGTCCCAGATTTAAGGACAAGAATATTTTTAAAGTTTTCACAAATAAGCAAGATTATAAGTGTAATTAATCTTCAATTTTATGACCTGCGGGTCAGGCTCAAATTTGACCCAAAGGGCATAATTTGAACAAACTTGGTAGAGGACTATAAGATGTTACTGCATACCAAATTTGGTAGCCATAGTCTGAATGGTTTTCGACAAGAAGATGTTAAAGATTTCACAAATAGGCACTTTATAAGTTTTTATTCAATTTTGTGACCCCCCCAGGGCAGGGTCAAAGTTGACCCCAGAGGCATTATTTGAACAAATTTGGTAGAGGTTTATTAGATGTCACTACATACCAAATTTGGTAGCCCTAGGTCCAATGGTAATGGACACAAAGAATTTTAAAGTTTTCACAAATAGGCCCCATATAAAGCGTATGTTCAGTTTTGTGACCCCCCCCCCCCCCTGGGCGAGTCAAATTTGAACCAAGGGGCATAATTTGAACAAACTTGGTAGAGAACTATTAGATGTCACTACATACCAAATTTGGTAGCCCTATGCCATATGGTTAAGCACAATAATTTTTTACAGTTTTCACAAAATAGGCACTATATAAGCATATAATCGATTTTGTGGCCCCCAGGGCAGGGTCAAATTTGACTCCTGGGGCATAATTTGAACAAACTAAGTGGAGGACTATACAATGTCACTACATACCAAATTGTATAGCCCTAAGCCTAATGGTTATGGACAAGAATTTTTTTCAAGTTTTCACAAAATAGGCATTATATAAGCGTATGTTCAATTTTGTGACCCCCAGGGCAGGGTCAAAATGACCCCAGGGGCATAATTTGAAGAAATTTGGTAGAGGACTTTAAGATGTCACTACATACCAAATTTGGTAGCCCTAGACCAATGGTTATGGACAAGTAGATTTTAAAGTTTTCACAAAATAAGCCCTTTTAAAGCATATATTCAATTTTGTGACCCCCGGGGCAGTTTCAAATTTGACCCCTGGGGCATAATTTGAAACAAACTAAGAAGAGAACTAATACATGTCTCTACATACCAAATGTGGTAGCCCTATGCCATACAGTTATGGACAAAAAGGATTTTGAAAGTTTTCACAAAATAGGCCTTATATAAGCATATGTTCAATTTTGTGACCCCCGGGGCAGGGTCAAACTTGACCCCAGGGGCATAATTTGAAACAAGATGTGTTTGTGAAACACAATGTCCCCCTATATGACATTTGACCTTGAAGGATGGCCTTAACCTTGACCCTTCACCACTCAAAATGTGCAGCTCCTTGAGATACACATGCATTTCAAATATAAAATTGCTAGCTTCAATACTGCAGAAGTGACATTACATGAGCAATTTTGACCCATATATTTGACCTTGAAGGATGACCTTGACCTTGACCTTTCACCACTCAAAATGTGCAGCTCCATGAGATACACATGCATGCCAAATATCAAGTTGCTATCTTCAATATTGCAAAAGTATTCATAAAATAAGCGATTTGGGCCACATATATTTGACCTCTGACCTTGAAGGATGACCTTGACCTTGACCTTTCACCACTCAAAATGTGCAGATCCATGAGATACACATGCATGCCAAATATCAAGTTGCTATCTTCAATATTGCAAAAGTATTCATAAAATAAGCGATTTGGGCCACATATATTTGACCTCTGACCTTGAAGGATGACCTTGAACCTTGACCTTTTACCACTCAAAATGTGCAGCTCCATGAGATACACATGCATGCCAAATATGAAGTTGCTATCTTCAATATTGCAAAAGAATTCATAAAATGAGCGAATTTTGCCACATATATTTGACCTCTGACCTTGAAGGATGACCTTGACCTTGACCTTTCACCTCTCAAATTGTGCAGCTTCATGAGATACACATGCATGCCAAATATGAAGTTGCTATCTTCAATATTGCAAAAGAATTCATAAAATGAGCGATTTTTGCCACATATATTTGACCTCTGACCTTGAAGGATGACCTTGACCTTGACCTTTCACCTCTCAAAATGTGCAGCTTCATGAGATACACATGCATGCCAAATATGAAGTTGCTATCTTCAATATAGCAAAAGTTATTGCAAAATGTTAAAGTTGGCGCAAACCAACCAAAAGACCAACCAACCAACCAACAGACCAACCAACCAACAGACAGGGCAAAAACAATATGTCCCCCACTACTATAGTGGGGGACATAAAAACTTGGTAGAGGACTTTAAGATGTCACTACATACCAAATTTGGTAGCCCTAGCCCAATGGTTATGGACAAAAAGATTTGTAAAGTTTTCACAAAATAGACCCTATATAAGCATATGTTCAATTTTGTGACCCCCAGGCAGGGTCAAATTTGACCCCAGGGGCATAATTGGAAGAAATTTGGTAGAGGACTATTAGATGTCTTTATATACCAAATTTATTAGCCCTAGGCCCAATTGTTATAGACGAGAAGATTTTGAAAGTTTTCACAAAATAGGCCTTATATAAGCATATGTTCAATTTGTGACCCCTGGGGGCAGGGTCAAATCTGATCCCAGGGGCATAATTGATGAAATTTGGTAGAGGAATATTAGATGTCTCTACATAACAAATTTGATAGCCCTAGGCCCAATGGTTATGGACGAGAAGATTTTGAAAGTTTTCACAAAATAGGCCTTATATAAGCATATGTTCAATTTTGTGACCCCCGGGGCAGGGTCAAATTTGACCCCAGGGGCATAATTTGAAGAAATTTGGTAGAGGACTTTAAGATGTCACTACATACCAAATTTGGTAGCCCTAGGCCCAATGGTTATGGACAAAAAGATTTGTAAAGTTTTCACAAAATAGACCCTATATAAGCATATGTTCAATTTTGTGACCCCCAGGCAGGGTCAAATTTGACCCCAGGGGCATAATTGGAAGAAATTTGGTAGAGGACTATTAGATGTCTTAACATACCAAATTTATTAGCCCTAGGCCCAATGGTTATAGACGAGAAGATTTTGAAAGTTTTCACAAAATAGGCCTTATATAAGCATATGTTCAATTTTGTGACCCCCGGGGCAGGGTCAAATCTGATCCCAAGGGCATAATTTGAAGAAAGTTGGTAGAGGAATATTAGATGTCTCTACATAACAAATTTGATAGCCCTAGGCCCAATGGTTATGGACGAGAAGATTTTGAAAGTTTTCACAAAATAGGCCTTATATAAGCATATGTTCAATTTTGTGACCCCCGGGGCAGGGTCAAATTTGACCCCAGGGACATAATTTTGAGAAATTTGGTCGAGGACTATTAGATGCCTCTACATACCTAATTTGATAGCCCTAGGCCCAATGGTTATGGATGAGAAAATTTTGAAAGTTTTCACACAGTAGGCCTTATATAAGCATATATTCAATTTTGTGACCCCCGGGGCAGGGTCAAATTTGACCCCAGGGGCATAATTTGAAGAAATTTGGTAGAGGACTATTAGATGTCTCTACATACCAAATTTGATAGACCTAGGCACAATGGTTATAGACGAGAAGATTTTGAAAGTTTTCACAAAATAGGCCTTATTTAAGCATATGTTCAATTTTGTGACCCCTGGGGCAGGGTCAAATTTGACCCCAGGGGCATAATTTGAAGAAATTCGGAAGAGGACTATTAGATGTCTCTACATACCAAATGTGATAGCCCTAGGCCCAATGGTTATGGACAAGAATATTTTGAAAGTTTTAACAAAATAGGTAGTATATAAGCATTTGTTCAATTGTGTGACCCCCGGGGCTGGGTCAAATTTGACCCCAGGGGCATAATTTGAAGAAATTTGGTAGAGGACTATAAGATGTGTCTACATACCAAATTTGATAGACCTAGGCCCAATGGTTATGGACGAGAAGATTTTGAAAGTATTCACAAAATAGGCCTTATGTAAGCATATATTCAATTTTGTGACCCCCGGGGCAGGGTCAAATTTGACCCCAGAGACATAATTTGAAGAAATTTGGTAGAGGACTATTAGATTTCTCTACATACCAAATTTGATAGCCGTAGGCCCAATGGTTATGGACGAGAAGATTTTGAAAGTTTTCACAAAATAGGCCGTATATAAGCAAATTTTCAATTTTGTGACCCCCGGGGCGGGGTCAAATTTGACCCCAGGGGCATAACTTGAACAAATTTGAAAGAGGTTCACCCAAGGAAACTTCCTGAGAAATTTCATCAGAATTGGACCAGTACTTTAGGAGAAGAAGATGTTTAAAGAAAAAGTTAACGCACGCACGGACGCACGCACGGACGCACGCACAGACGCACGCACGGACACAGGACCATGACATAAGCCCCGCTGGCCTCTGGCCAGTGGAGCTAAAAAACAGAATTAAATTAAAAACAGAAAGGAAAGGTACCCTCAACTGGGCTCGAACCACTAACCCCTGGAGTAAGTCTATCCCTTAGACCATTCGGCCATCCGTGCTCATACAATGAGTGATATATTTGATACTTTATATAAGTAATCCTCATAGCATCACAGAATATTTAACGACAACAACAGAACTCTCCAAATTATTCAATTGTTTCGCGTTGCAAGGCTTTATAATTTTCAGGTTTTTAAATCGTCAAAGGATGCATATAATGGATATTTTAGAGCGTGGTAAATGTCCAGTATTACTGTTTCCTCACAAATATAATAACTAAAACGAAAATTTGCTAATCTGAAAGAACAAATTTTAATTTTGTCAATTTACCAAAACATGAAAAGGCCTCTTTAACATGTTATCATGGTGAAGTATACGTGAGGGTTTGATAAAAAACATTATACGTGTATTTATTTTCCTTAATTTCTAAATTAAAACTGAAAGTTATAACCATAACAAGGGCTGTTTGGTAAAACATGCATGCCCCCCTATATGGGCTATAAGTTTGTAGTAGCAGCCATTGTGTGAATACGTTTTTTGTCACTGAATACGTTTTTTGTCAATGTGGGTGGTGGTGGTGGTGGTGGTGGTGGTGGTGGTGGTGGTGGTGGTGGTGGTGGTGGTGTGGTGGTGGTGGTGGTGGTAGCAGAAGAAATAGTAGTAGTAGTAGTTAGTAGTAGTAGTAGTAGTAGTAGTAGTAGTAGTAGTAGTAGTAGTAGTAGTAGTAGTAGTAGTAGTAGTAGAAGTAGTAGAGTTAGTAGTAGTAGAAGTAGTCGTAGTAGTAGTAGTAGTAGTAGTAGTAGTAGTAGTAGTAGTAGTAGTAGTAGTAGTAGTAGTAGTAGTAGTAGTAGTAGTATTAGAAGTAGTAGTCATAGAGTAGTAGTAGTTGTAGGTGGTGGTGGTGGTGGTAGCAAAAGAAATAGTCGTAGTTAGTAGTAGTAGTAGTAGTAGTAGTAGTAGTAGTAGTAGTAGTAGTAGTAGTAGTAGTAGTAGTAGTAGTAGAAGTAGTGTAGTAGTAGTAGTAGTAGTAAAGTAGTAGTAGTAGTAGTAGTAGTAGTAGTAGTAGCTAGTAGTAGTAGTAGTAGTAGAAGTAGTAGTAGTAGTAGTAGAGCAGTAGTAGACGTAGTAGTAGTAGTAGTAGTAGTAGTAGTAGTAGTAGTAGTAGTAGTAGTAGTAGTAGTAGTAGTAGTAGTAGTAGTAGAGTAGTAGTAGTAGTAGTAGTAGTAGTAGTAGTAGTAGCAGTAGAAGTAGTAGTAGTAGTAGTAGTAGTAGTAGTAGTAGTAGTAGTAGTAGTAGTAGTAGTAGTAGTAGTAGTAGTAGTAGTAATAGTAGTAGAAGAAGTAGTAGTAGTAGCAGTAGCAGCAGCAGCAGCAGCAGTAGTAGCAGTAGTAGTAGTAGTAGTAGTAGTAGTAGTAGTAGTAGTAGTAGTAGTAGTATGCATTACAAAAATGCAGTTAGCCTTACATTTGGTAAAATTTAAATATATTACAAGGGAGGCAAATCTGTAACAATAAATTTAAACTTATTGCATTTGTTTCCCCTGTAGTGTATTACCTCCCCTGTCCTGCTTATATTTATATTAATCAACAAAATTAAACATTATCACAATATTTAATATACAAAATATACAAAAAATCTCATATTCTGATAATATTTTTACTGATCCACTGTATTTTACTAAAAGGATGAAGTTTCATTGGACTGATAATTATAGATTTAGGATTACAGACCAGTTGCTTCAGTAATATTGTTCAGAGTGTGCCCTGTTGGCCGCGTATGCATTCTAAAATTATCATTCAAAAAAACCATTTTACTATTTCGTGTCACCGTGACCTTGACCTTTGACCTAGTGACCTCAAAATCAATAGGGGTCATCTGCTAGTCATGATCAATGTACCTATGAAGTTTCATGATCCTAGGCACAAGCGTTCTTGAGTTATCGTCTGACAACCACCTTGTGGACGGACCGACCGACAGACAGACCGACCGACCGACAGACCGACAGACCGACATGAGCAAAGCAATATACCCCCTCTTCTTCGAAGGGGGGCATAATTAGCTGACAGTAAAGTTTTGAATAGCAAGTTTTGACATAATGTCTTATAAAATTGTTGTTTCTTACAATAAAATGTTCAACCAGTCTCCGTTTTGATAAATTGATGTCCATCAAAACCAATTTTTTAAGAAATATTTTTCTTACAAATTTTCATGAGGAAAAAGGAGACGCAAAAATAAAAAAGTCAACATACTTATTCTGTTAAATGTTTTCCACATCTGGCTGCATCAGTAATGTATTGAATCCAGAAAACACTCAAAAACACTAATTGTTCACCACAAGTCACATTCTTATTTTTATTACTTTCATAAACATTAAAACCTTTCTCTGTTCATAGCGCTTAAGTAAATTGAGATCTTTATGAGGTGAAAACTTTCTCACGAAAACATTTTTAATCGTGCAGAATTAATCTGATTAAAAGGCGACACAATTTTATCCACCTGTATTTTAGGTACAATGGATGAAAAACAATAAGCTTAATCATTTTGATGTTTAAGGTTGTTATTGAAAATGTATTTAAATGTATTTAAATGCCATACTGACAGATCACAGTGGAAAATCACACTTGTGTAATAACTTAAATGCTATTCATGAGTACGCAAATTTAATTGTGATTAACTTACAAAATTAAGACACCGACCTTGACAGTACCACCTACAAACTTTCTTTCTGACTGTACAGAAAGTGTATTTTATCCCATTGCTGGCTTACAGTAATTCAAATTCATACTGTATTGTTTACTAACGTTCGCACAGATCAATGTTTTAATTGCTTAGAGCCAAAAATTATACAAGGAGACCATATTCTTTTTTGACTTTATACTGATATTCATGCACAAATGGTCGGTTAAATCAACTGATTAGAAAACAAGATAGGAAACCTTTGAGTCCGCACAGGCTAATCTGGGACGACACTTTATGCACATGCATTAAGCCCCATTTTTCCAGACTGTTCCAATATTTCTTATACTAAGTTCAAAATATCACATGACCGTCAATCATATATATAAATATAGAAAAATACAGCAATTTAACTTCCATTTGTATTTTGAAGAAAATTATGTTACTCTATTCACTTAACTATATGGACAATCCATTTAAACTTCCAACTCAATAAAAGTTAGGTTCTAATCTCTCCTTCAATGGGCACTTTCATTTACAACACAGATCATTTCCATCACTTTTAATACTTTTAAAACTTTTACGTTTAATGACACATCCTTCTTTTGAACATTATTTGAATCACGCGGAGTCAAACGTATTCATTTGGCTAAATTTTATAGACCTAAACGATTTGATCAATATTTAAATATTTCCTGGTGTATGCACACAAAAAACATCCTTGATACAACCAGCAGTTAAATCCTTGTGCAAACATAATAAAGGGCTTTCAAATTCAATTTGGGTAGTCAATCGCTTCTGAAACATCAATCAAGATTAAGCCCACCCTTGCTGGTAGAAAGTTTAAAGATGCTCTCCCTCACATATTTCTAAGATCACAGTATTTCCTACTTTGTAGCAAGTTTAACCCTTTCAATGCTGGAACTGAATTTTGAAGGCCTTTGCAAACAATTTAGATCCAGATAAGACGCCACAGAACGTGGCATCTCATCAGGATCCAAACTGTTTGCTATTCTGATAGTATTTTTTGGAAAAAAAATCGAAGAAAATGCTAATTTTATAAATTCAGCAGACAACATTTTAGCAGACGACAAATTTCCCAGCATGCAAAGGGTTAAATAGACTCTCACTCACATATCTCTGTGATCACAACCATTCCTAGCCCGTAGGAAGTTTAACCCTTTGCACGCTGGGAAATTTGTCGTCTGCTAAAATGTTGTCTGCTGAATTTCTAAAATTAGCATTGTCTTTGTTTTTTTCGAATAATACTATCAGAATAGCAAACAGTTTGGATCCTGATGTCAGACGCCACGTTCTGTGGCATCTCAACTGGATCCAAACTGTTTGCAAAGGCATTCAAAATTCGGTTCCAGCACTGAAAGGGTAAAATAAGCTCTCTCATGCATATTTCTGTGATAACAACCAACCCATGTGAAGGACCAAAAATTTACAGGACATGAGGTCCGATACTTATAAATTTCACATTTTTTAACAATGCTAAATAATATAATTTATAATAACAACTTAATTTATACTTTTTCTATAAGAACAAAACTTTCCATTAAAAGTGAAAAAAGTTTTGATGATTTTTGTGATCGTTGAAACAGCCGCTGGTGGTGCTGCTTTTCGCATCAATTTTTGACATGGAACAGTCGACAGTCCAGAGGTTCCCAGCTTTCGATTTGATCATCACAAGTGTTTAAACAAGTAAAATTTAATTCAACAAATATAAAAAAATTGTTGTGCGGCTTAAGTCACGAAACAAGGTGCAATATTTGACTGGTTCCAAGAATAGCACTTTGAGTTTGTTACGTCACAATCAAAGACAGCAAGTTTGACTGGTTTGTAAAATCCTTTTTCTGTCGTTAAACAATCTATCGAAGTTAAGAACAAACATGAACCTGTCCGTATTTTGTTTTCATAATCCTAGTTTCATTTTCAGCCAAAGGAAATTTTTACATATTGTTTTGTGTTTTTTTTTAAACACGAGGACCGACAGTTTCAGGAACAATACCAGACCTCAGTAAATGTAATCAGAAATGTCCCAGGTCCGACTTCTTTCGCATTTGTTGATCACAACATTTCCTAGAATCTGGAAAGTTTAAATTTGCACTCTCATACATATTTCTGTGTCTACAACATTTTCTAGGCTATAGAAGTGTTGATAGGCTTTCCCTCACATATTGTTATGGTCATAACATTATACAGTATAAGCCTGCATAAAATTTTTAAAGATACTGTTTCTTTCATATTTCTGTAATCAGAACATTTCCTATCCCATAGAAAATTGAAATAGGCTCTCCATCACATCGCCCCCATTGGTACAAAAAATACCATGTGCCATCTAATTTCAAAGTCACATGGTACCTTTTTGCACCAAATGGGCAACATATTCCTGTGATCACAACCTTTCCTAGCCAGTATGAAGTTTAAAGATACTCTCTCACACATATTGATCTGTGATCAAAGCTCTGCGAGCTGCACAGGCTAATCTGGGAAGACACTTTTAAGGCATGCTTAACCTTTTTCCCCATAAAAAGCATAGTGAAAATGTCTTTTGCAAACAGCATAAAACCAAAACAGTTACTCGCAATCTGTTCAGGTTTCATGCTGTTTGATGCTCATCAGTATCTAAGGTTTGGAAATGAAGCCTTAAAAACTTGAATCTAGTAATAAAGGTCTTTAATTAAATGTAACTTTCTAAGGGACTACACATGCGTGAAAATACGTATCTAAGTGGTAAAGGGTAAATTAAAACCCCAGAGCCAAACTCAAATACCTGAAGCAAGTAACTTTTACATGATGGGGAAGTTGTCTAAGCGTTTGACTTCAACTCCAGGGGTCAGTGGTTTGAGCCCAGTTGAGGGTAACTGAGACTTTTTTCTTTCTTTAATTTTATTCTTGTTTTTTACTGGAACTTTTTAGATCCAATGTTTACATTTATCAATATAAAGCATTTTATGACAAACATCAATACATGCCAAAATCTGTGAAAAGGTCCCTTTAAAACCCCAGAGCAAGACATATGATTAGCAAGCAACTTTAACAAGATGCATTTTTGACCAGACAATGGGTCTACAGGTCTGTATCAAATTACTTTGCCCTGAGCAAAGACTTTTCAACATAACAACTGATAATTATGCCATTTATCAATGGCTAAAGATACCTATTTAAGGTTATCACAAATTCTACTGTTGAAGAAGTCAAGGGAATAGTTTAAGCAATTTTAAAAAACAGATAGTGAAAATTTCACATGCACGATTTCCTATCCTTACATAAAATATGCATTCAAGTTTGAGTGTTGTACGATGAAAAGTAAAGGAGTACTGACTGACCATCAGTACAGATGTCCTTGTTGTATCCACTTTTATCACCACTACTTTGTTGAATCATCCAATTATGATTTTTTCATTGTTGTCTTTAAATCAATTATTAACGTAATAACATTAAGTTCTTAGGAACAATTTAAACATCTTGCTTTGACAATAGGATATGGGTAAGCCATGTGTAAAGCGTTAATTGTTTCAACAAAAAATAGCAAGTGCTTGTATAATAACCACGCTGCATAGAATACATTTCTTTTGTATACGTTTCATTTTAAGCTATTTGGTGAGACCATTGTCTATTACAGGTATACATAGTTATTTACCCAATAACGCATATGTAATGGTCCATTGCCCTATTAGGCAGTCACCTGCCAGGTTTCATGACCTTAATCCAGTTGTAAAAACGCAATGATGAAAGGGTAAGTAAAAAAGCGCAATATAGGGCAAAATTCTGGTTAAATAGCAATGTGAATAAACTGTCAGAATATTAAGTGTCATTTGTAATGGATCAAAACCTGTATGTCCGAAATATTTATAGTTACGTGAAATAAGTATTTTTGCTAAAAAACAAGGTTGTCCAAAAAATGTGAGTGTCTGAAAACTTTGAGTAAAAACAGCACTTGTTCTTCATTTAGTTTATGCAAATTGAACTAAATCATATCATAAGGACCAAGTGGTTGACAAGTGGAGGAGAACTGTGTAGGATGCAAATTTGTGTCTATGGAAAGACAGACGGATGGACAGACAGACAGACAGACAATGATAAATCTATATGCTCTCCCATCTCATAAAGTGTGGACAGTGTGTTTCCATCAATTTTCTCACTTAGTTACACATTATAACATAGATAACTGATGTAATTGCCTGAAAGCCATTACAAGAATCATAGTACCACACAGTTATCTGATCTTGCTCTGATACATGTGTATGTGAAATATGATAAACCCTTGCATGTTATGAAAAAGTCCTGATTTAAATCATGTCTTTAATCTTAAAAGAGCCACTTTCCCATGGTCGTACATGTACCTCGCTCATTCATTCTTCATATTCAATCCCAAATCTCTCCAGAGAATTCCTAACTACATAGCAACGAAGAAGTGCATTGACAACGTTAATACCCACATTTGTTTACATATTCAGACCAGTTATGACAGTGGTTGACATCTTACAGTAATGTGACATTTACCACAGAAGCTATCATGCCAACATACAGCACTTAACAGGCAGTTAACCCTTTGCATGCTGGGAAATTTGTCATCTGCTAAAATGTTGTCTGCTGAATTTCTAAAATTAGCATTTTCTTCAAATTTTTTTAAAGAACACTATCAGAATAGCAAACAGTTTGGATCCTGATCAGACACCACGTTTTGTGGCGTCTGATCAGGGTCCAAACTGTTTGCAAAGGCCTTTTAAATTCGGTTCCAGCCCTGAAATAGTTAAAGAGACATATTACAGGCATAAAAGTAGAAGGTATTTCAATAGCTGTCTCATCAAAGGGGAGTAAATCTGCAATAAACTTAGACTTTTTAAGAGCAGGGTATAGGTTATTCATAGGCAATTTATTCTCTGTACATTTGCTCATCCCACAGGCAAAAGACAGCGATATGCCTTTCAAACTTACACCTTCCAACAACTTATAAAGATCCTCAAGTTCCACATAGATCTGTGAATGAATTCATGTCCACTGAATCACACAACATTGCCAGATTTTTAAATCATGCAAAAAATGTTGATATATATATATAAAACCTACACGTACTCACCCTGTAGATTTATATGTGAATTTTCAAAACATATGGTCTTTAACGCCACTCTGGAAGTAGCATTTATTAATGCATCATCAAATAGAGTAGGCGCCCATGATTTAACAGCCGTTCTGTAGGACCATCTGATATTAAACATGAAAGGCTGCTATGCACCAAACTTTCACAGCTTACAGGTTCATATATGCCTGATTATATAACTTAAAAAATATATGCAAGTTGATCAAATATTGAAAGAAAAGATTGTTTTCAATCATAATAAATTCAATCAGCTCAAAAGACACTTTGATTAGAAAGTTAATTCTACATGAATAGGCGTAGATGAATGAGGCAAGTATATGAAAGAATAATTTGCTTTTGTGAGATTCAAAATAAAATTGTTAGAACCCATGACCTAATATGTGCTTGATGGTTGTAAAACTATGCAGCAGTATGCATTATGTTGATTCAAAACTGCGGCGTTGCGTCAATCACATATAACTTATTAATAAGTCGTATAATTATTTATTGGTGTAACCCAGCCAAAAAAAAATCCCCAATCATAATGGGGATTGAACCCAGGCTTTCCTGGTTCCATATCAGGTGGACACTCTATCGGGTCGCTATAAAAGCTAGCTTATATAGCAACACAGTGTAAATTGTCCTTTAACCCAACCCTGCTACACACTCCCTCTCCATTTGCAAATTCTTCAACAAATTTCCTACTGTCCCACGTTAGGCGCCCAATTTAACCCAGTCTAAAAAATCCCAGCCCACAGTGAGGATTAAACCAGGGACCTCCCGGTTCCAAATCAGGCGGACACTCTACTGTGTCGCTATAAAAGATAGCTTATATAGCAAGACAGTAAAAGTACTCCTTATACCAAACCCTGCTACATTGGTAGTACGTCATTATTTACCAAAGCACAACCCAAGTCGCTCATATAATGTTTTGATACCAGTGAGCATTAGATAATATTTTATGGTTCTCTAGTCAATAACTGTTTTTTTTCCTAACATCAAATATACGAATTATCTTTTATTAAAGTTATACAACTAATGTTAGTACAAAACAAGTAAACACATCCCAAACATTGTTATTGAAAATGATGTCTTTCACATGATGTCAATTTGAGATGTCTTTATTACCTGTAAAATTTTAAATGGTATTTTAATAAAATTTCCAACTAAACAGCCTGTCTATTAAATTTCGAACACATTTATACAAAAGTCTTTGATTGGCAAGTATATCCCTGTTGACACCATTGCTAATCTTACAACTACAAAACATTCCAGCGCAATCAAGCAGCAAACTAATAATTGAGAATGCATTCCTTATTTTACTGAGAAGAAATGAATATGAAATTATGAATTAAGGTATAATAGGGAATTTCATTTTGTACTTTATGATTTTAGTTTGTCAGTTTTATGATCAGTTTGTCTTCGAAACAAATCATGCTTGGTTGTGTTTTAGTCGAACAAGTGTCATCAAGCTTAGCTGTTCAAAGTACTGCTAGTATCTGAGTTAGCCATAGGATGGCCAATCTAAAAACTATTTCTCTACCGATCCACAAACAAGTCATTGCGGCAAGTCAATGGGGCTCAAACTAATTGATCCTCATCCTGGGAAAACAGGGCTTAATGCATGTGCTTAAAGTGTCTTCCCAGATTCACCAGGGACAACATTTTTCACCTTAACTTGATGTTCAATTACAACAGACTTCTTTTAAGCAAACAAATCCATAAAGTCGAAACAGTCTTCCCTGATTAGCATGTGTGGACTTCACTAATGTTGGACTAAACTTTCCCTGATTAGCATGTGTGGACTTCACTAATGTCGGACGACACTTTCCCTGATAAGCCTGTGCGGACTTCACTAATGTTGGACAGCACTTTCCTTGATTAGCATGTGCAAACTTCACTAATGTAGGACGACACTTTCCGTGAAAAGCCAGTGCGGACTTCACTAATGTAAGACAAAACTTTCCGTGAAAAGCCAGTGCGAACTTCACTAATGTAGGACGACACTTAATGCAATGCAGACTTCACTAATGTAGGACGACACTTAATGCAATGCAGACTTCAATAATGTAGGACGACACTTAATGCAATGCAGACTTCACTAATGTAGGACGACACTTAATGCAATGCAGACTTCACTAATGTAGGACGACACTTAATGCAATGCAGACTTCACTGATGTAGGACGACACTTAATGCAATGCAGACTTCACTAATGTAGGACGACACTTAATGCAATGAAGACTTCACTAATGTAGGATGACACTTAATGCAATGCAGACTTCACTAATGTAGGATGACACTTAGGGCAATGCAGACTTCAATAATGTAGGATGACACTTAATGCAATGCAGACTTCACTAATGTAGGACGACACTTAATGCAATGCAGACTTCACTAATGTAGGACGACACTTAATGCAATGCAGACTTCACTAATGTAGCACGACACTTAATGCAAATTAATAAAGTTTTCCCAGAACATGTCCCAAATGAACATCCAATTAACAACCAGCAGCTAATCAGCCTAGATAGCAAACAATTTAAACCTATAAACTTAACCCTGTCCCACTCAGAAGCAATCGAATAATTGATATGTGCAAACAGCACAAAACCAGAACAGCTGCGAGTAACTCGCATTCAGTTCAGGTTTTATGCTGTTTGCTACTCTTATGGTTGGAAATGAAGACTTTCAAACATCAATATATTAAGAAGGGACTTAAATCTAATTTGATTTTCTAAAGGACTTCAAATGCCTCAAAGTGCATTTCTGAGTGATAAAGGGATAATTGTAGAAGTGTTTTCAAACTGTGCTAAGTAAAGGTGAAAGGGCGGCAACTCTATGCTGGCATCTTTAACCCTTTGCATGCTGGGAAATTTGTCGTCTGCTAAAATGTCGTCTGCTGAATGTCTAAAATGAGCATTTTCTTCGATTTTTTTTCAAAGAATACTATCAGAATTGCAAACAGTTTGAATCCTGATGAAACGCCACATTTTATGGCGTCTCATCTGGATCCAAACCAGGGCTTTTTTTCCTTCTTTGGGATCCGCCGAAAAATGGCCCTTTCCCCTCTGATTTTTTTCCCCTCAGCAGGTAAATGTTCCCCCAGACTTCATTTCCCCCCCCCCCCATTTTTTTTTTTAAACTTCAAATACATAAGTTAACCTGATCCAGTGTAGAAAATATAACATATTGCATAATTAAATCATCTGTTGCCTTGAATTTGTTTTAAAAACAGCAAAATATGTTAAATTGATTATTTAAGACTTTCCTTATTTCCCCCAAAATCCAGCGTTTTGCATGATTTTTTTCCCCAAAATCCAGCATTTTGCGTTATTATTTTTCCCCTCAAAAAAAGCCAGGCTTTTTTCCCCTAAATAAGATAAAAACCCCTTCAAACTGTTTGCAAAGGCCTTCAAATACGGTTCCAGCACTGAAAGAGTTAACTCAAGGCAGAGAAATTAACTATATGTAAATAACAATGTTTATGGCATACTCCTTCAAAATACCAGATTTGTATTCCCACTTAAGAGTATATGCTAGTGTATCATAAAGACAACACTGAAATGCATTCATCAACAGTGTCACAGAAATAGCATTTGTACCAGTACACTGCATTGATGAGGATTAGTTTCATCTACGTATCAAAATTATTTGATTTTTTTGGTCTAATTTTTTATCCAAACATCAAACGATGTACTCTTCATGCCCAAACATTTTAGCATTAATTGAGCAGGCATAATTGATACTTGAATTATTAATTGCAATCATAAACTTTTACGAGATAACAACCCTCACACTTTGGGGTACATAAGTCTTGTTGTGGAAAAACTGGGCTTAAAACATGTGCATTGAGTGTCATCCCAGATTAGCCTGTGCAGTCCACACAGGTTATTCATGGACAACACTTTCCGCCTAGACTGGACTTACGCTAAGACAAGACTAACTTTAAAAAAAAAAATCTATAAAAGTTGTCCTTGTTAAGCCTGTGCAGACTGCACAGTCCAGTTTATCTGGGACCACTCTTTACACACATGCATTCAACCCATTTTGCACAGAACAGACCTCATATGACAACTTACAGTGGAACTTTGTGTGTCCAGATCCGTCCGTGTGCTTGTACAGCGTGCGCACAACCTTGGCGCTGCCGAACCTTCGATACTTTCGGCTCACATCCGTGTAAAACCATGACTGGGACTTGAACTTCAGCTCCCTACAACCAACAATACAGACATAGAAGCAAACATGTTTAGACAAACAAGATGACCAAGAGCTTCAAGGCGCTCACCTGAGACTCCAAGAAATTGAAGTGTTCAGAGCAGGTAGTGTTCACAAGGTTTAACCCTTTGCATGCTGGGAAATTTGTCGTCTGCTAAAATGTCGTCTGCTGAATTTCTAAAATTAGCATTTTCTTCGATTTTTTTCAAAGAATTCTATCAGAATAGCAAACAGTTTGGATCCTGATGAGACGCCACATTCTGTGGCGTCTCATTTGGATCCAAACTGTTTGCAAAGGCCTTTGAAATTCTGTTCCAGCACTGAAAGGTTTAACAATACACTTATAAGGAAATTCCCTCAACATCTGACTTGATTACATTACATACCAAATGTTTGCAACATATTATAAACAAAAAATGTTTGATGCTGAGTCAGACAATTAAAAAGCATGGAGCCTAGGGGCTTCCCAAACAATGATATCAGGCTACTAAACTTTCCAAAGGCACACCCTGCAGGCTAGGATAACTCTTGTAAATGAAATGGTACAAAATATATTGTCTATGAATATAGACTTACAATTAGCGTTAGCATTTTTATGTAAAAGGTAGAGTGGGATTAAAAATGGCTTCCAAATGTATTAAGCAGTATATTTCAATAAAGAAAAACTTACAGATTTGCTAATATCTATATATAAACAGTGTGCGAAATTCGCAATAGCCCGAAGGGTTTTGGCTAGTGAAAATCCATTCGGGCTAGTGGGAATTAAATAATTTATATAGTCGGGCTAGTAAGAAATTTTACTTTTTATATATGTGTATAAGAATTTGGGCTATAACTTTTAAATCCAAATTTTGCTCACTGTATAAAACACATTGATCTGATGAATACATATAGGGAAAATATATATCAGATGATATGAATACATATAGGTAAAATATAGATCTGATGGATACAAATTCATATACATGTAGTAAAATATAGCTCAGATGGATACAAATACATATAGGTAAAATATAGATCAAATGGATACAAATTCATATAAATGTAGTAAAATATAGATCAGATGGATACAAATACATTGTAGGTAAAATATAGATCAGATGGATACAAATAGATATAGGTAAAACATAGATCAGATGGATACAAATACATTAAGGTAAAATATAGATCAGATGGATACAAACCTTAGTGAATTGTAGCCTAGGCCTCTCTCAAAATATTTCGCATTTTTCTCGTAAGTTGCCTTGCAGGCAGATGACAGTTTATCGTAAACAAATTGAATAAATGCCATGTTAAGTCCAGGCAAAGACAAGTGCAATAAAGTCACTCATGACTAGTTTCAATGCCACTTCAAGACGTTGCAGGTATTATTCCATAGAAAATGTTGCATACATGATGTCCTTTCCTATTAATGGGCAATTAATCTAAAAATTATATCCCTGAAAAGGTTTTCTTTTATTCAAGTTCATAACTGCATGCTTGAAGTAAGATATTTCAGGAGAAAGAGATACTCTGTACCATTTTTTATAATAAATAGCGATTGATACAATTCAAATTTAACAAAATTTAATGTTCTATCAGTAGCACCAATAATCCAAAAGAAACACAGTTAACACAAACTACTTCGATTTATGTAGGATAACATAACAAAAATGCTTTATTTTTCTTCTTGATAAGCGTATAAAATAAAAACAAACACAATTACAAATATTAACTGTACACAAAAAGATAGTGACTAATTGATAACGATCTCAGACATAACACGAAACAATTGGTTATTGAAATTTGCAAATGAAAAAACTGTGTCAAAGATCTTTAACATATCAGGTTTTGCTCCAGTATATTGCTAAACCTGGTGGTAAGCATGTAGACATATTTGGTCACAGAATTAAACAGGCATATGACCTTTCGGTCATAGAATGGTGAATATAGGATCAACTTTCATATTCTTCAGCAGGAAACAGTCCAAATTATTTATGCTTAAATATTTGTCATTAACATATGTGTATCCAACAATTACTGTTTGATTTCCTTAAACAAAGTTTGGGTCCCATGAAAAATAGGTTTAAATGCCAGTAGGGCTACTAATAAGACTCATTTGGAAGACTCAAACAGCGCAATGAATTCTTTCACCAAATAATGTTGGCAAAAGTATTGTAAATTTCAATAAAGAATCCTATTGCAAATAATTGGGCAAAAAAGTATTTGAATATTGAAAATTTATTTGCATATTTGGAAAGACTCCAATACCGGGAAATAATACTTCCTAAATTATTAATTATTCCTCAGAGAATTGGGATTGGGGGAAGGAGCATCATTAAAAAAGTGGGGTACAGCCAACACAATTATATTTGAGCTGTGAAAAGGGGGCTTAATGCATGTGCATAAAATGTCATCCCAGATTAGCCTGTGAAGTCTGCACAGGCTAATCAGGGACGATACTTTGCGCCTTAAACTGGATTTTTGCTATGAGGAGACTTTCTTTAAATGAAAACTGTCAGGAAAGCGGAAAGTATCGTCCCTGATAAGCCTGTACAGACTGCACAGGCTAATCTGGGACGACACTTTACGCACATGCATTTAAACCCTTTTCACAGAGCACAGCCCATTTGATTTTATACCCTCTATCACCCCCCTCCTACTGATTTTCAATACATCCGCATTCCTTCCCTCCATCCTGTTATACCTTGAATTTAAGCACTCAGTACATTTTGATATGTAGGCATACTAACTCAGCATTATAGCATTATATATAACCAGTTTTATAGTTTAATTATTTATTTGTATATCATATTTTATGTACCTATTGGCTACTCATAGACTGTGCAAACTGGAAAATAATACGAGAACAGATCAAGAATGGCAGTTCATGAACACTTACTAAACAGAAGTTCATTGCAAAAGCAAGAACAATTAAAGAAAATATAAATGTTTTAAATGATGATGGATTAATATGATGATAATTGAAATTAGAGCAATTGGGATTTGTTATACTGATGATGATGATGATGATATAAGGTCATGTTAATGAGAAGAAGAAAAAAATAACATGATGATGATGTTGACGAGGGTGTTTATAGGTTAACTTCCAATCAGTAACAAATGTATTTAAAGTCTGATTTAAGACAACTCATTTAGAATTTTACATCTTCATGAATTAGAGTTGTAAATAATTATATTAATTAAATTGTTATGTTATATCTTGTATAGCTTGTAAAACATGTAATTTTGTGCAATGTTAAAGAAATGCTATAGATCTCAAAATCTTCATTATTATAATTATTTTAGTTTTGGGAAAAAAAATATTTCTTAGAAAAAAAAGATCCCTATTTAAAATTAGAAGTCACCTGTATCTTTTTTTTTATCTTAAAACACGTCTCCTTTCCTTAAAGAAAATCACAAAATATAATGGATGTAGGATACTGCTGCTTGACAACCCTTGGAAAGGGCCTCAACAATCGAGTAAAACAACAACAACAAAAATGGAATTTAGTTTTCCACTTAATGAAGTCCAAATTAATATACAGCCATCTAATTCCACAAGTGCACCATCTAATCCATAGGTTGATATTATCAATTTCAAGAAACAAGAAGACTTGTCTGAAGTCATGTAGGCAAAATATTTAGCTAGGTCATAATTACAGGTGTATTAAAACACCTGTGCATCCTGAACCAGATAATACAACCACAATTGAACCCGCCATACAGACCGATTGGCAAAAATCTGCACAAGTATGTAATTATCTGTGACCATCTTATGGTCATTATAATGTCATTAATACAACTGACCATCAATGTTAGAAGTACACAAAATCCAAGTTCATATTTATTTTTGTAAAGCTAAATATATATATTTATTATTGTAAAACAACCATTCAAAGTTAATATTTATTATTGTAACAAAATAAATCCAAATTGATATTAATTGAAAACAACAAATTCAAGTTTTGTCTTATTATTGTATCACAATTGAACCGAGTTTATATTGATAATTGAAGTACATTCCATTTTATTTTTATTTTTTTGTTATTTATGATTACATAGTGTTAAAATCCCCTTGAAATGAACGGCTAAAGCTCCTAACAATACAGGATTTTAATCTTCATAAAAGTTTTGCTATGATGTAAAATACTTAAGTTGATAAGCTGTAATACCATTTAACAGATATTTGGTACTTGTTGACATGTGATAATTAGCATAATTAATATGCATGATATTTTATACAATATTACCAAGACAAACAGTCCTGTAGTTTACCGACTTAGTATATTCTGGTATTGTAGAGATAAATATGGAAAATAGTTGTAATGGGAGACATAATAATGGGAAACATAATAATTAATAACAATTAATAACAATTAAAATACACATCAGTTGCGATATTAACTGATCATCATTTGTGATATATACTTATTAAATATAAACAATTAAAGTTTTCAGTGAAAACACTCTATAAACCAATCATATGGAAAGCAATCTAAACTAGAGCTTTGTCACAGACGTGACGTATACCCCCACGTGCCGCATTAACACAGACTATTTTGCATGCTGTCTTAACAAAACAAGAGAATCTAATTTATGGAGATTTTTAAGAATTATTATGCTGTTATCATTTATAGCCATTTGACCTTAAATTCTTGAATTCTTTCACATGACACGCCGTCCAATGACTGTGAACAAAATTAATGTACAGAGTCATTTTAAAATCTCATAATGAATGACATAGTTATGGCCATATGGCCAGGACAAAATAATGTATTGCCATTTTTGACCTTTGAACTGAAAGTGCGACCTTGCCTTGGAGATATCGACGTAATTCTTTCGTGCAACTCACCGTCCAATGATAGTGAACAAATGTGCAAAATGATTTTAAAATCTCACAATGAATGACATAGTTGTGGCCCGGACAAGCTCATTTATGGCCATTTTTTACCTTTGAACTCAAAGTGTGACATTGACCTTGGAGATATCGACATTATTCTTTCGTGCGACACACCGTCCAATGATGGTGAACAAATGTGCCAAATGATTTTAAAATCTCACACTGAATGACATAGTTATTGCCCGGACAAGTTCATTTATGGCCATTTTTTACCTTTGAACTCAAAGTGTGACCTTCACCTTGGAGATATTGATGCAATTTTTTGGCGTGACACACTGTCCAATGATGGTGAACATATGTGCCAAATGATTTTTAATCTCACAATGAACATCATAGTTATGGCCCAGACGTGCTCATTTATGGCCATTTTTTACCTTTGAACTCCAAGTGTGACATTGACCTTGGATATATCGATGTAATTCTTTCCCACGACACACCGTCCAATGATGGTGAACAAATGTGCCAAATGATTTTATAATCTCACAATGAATGACATAGTTATGGCCCAGACAAGCTCATTTATGGCCATTTTTTATCTTTGAACTCAAAGTGTGACCTTGACCTTGGAGATATCAATGTAATTCTTTCGCGTGACAAACTGTCCAATGATGGTGAACAAATTTGCCAAATGATTTTATAATCTCACAATAAATGACAAAGTTATGGCCTGGACAAGCATTTGACCTTTGAACTCCAAGTGTGACCTTGACCTTGGAGATATCGACGTACTTTTTTCACACCACACACCGTCCCATGATGGTAAACAAACGTCATTTAAAAATCTAACGATAAATGACATAGTTATGGTCCAGACAAACTTTTTGGTTTAAAACACACTATGTGACCCAGTGACCTAGTTTTAACCCGGCATGACCCATATTTAAACTTGACCTAGACATCATCTAGATACAACTTGTGACCAAGTTCGGTGAAGATCGAATGAAATTTCGGGACAGACAGACAGACCAACAGTCCGACAGACCTGCAGACAGACCGACAGACAGACCGACAAAGTGACTTCTATATAGCCCCCATTACCATTTGGTAATGGACTAATGGGGGTATAATAAAATCCAGTGTAAAAGAAAATCTTCTAAAAATCCAGCAATTGATACCTAAATCGAAAAGTTTAGAACAAAGAGGGACGAAACTTACAAATCCAAGTCTTAGTCCAAGTCTAAGTCTGAGCCATTCATACAGTTACAGGGAGTAGGTTTTGAAATTTAGTTGAAGTATGCCTCAATACAGGTTCATGCAATTGTTGACGATAATTGACGCAAAATAGTGGAACACTGCATATATAGGTGACTACCAGTAAAAGTCTAAATGTTGATCATTCATGGGCCACAACTCTTCAGTTACTGTGTTAATTTGGCTGATGCACACATGGGACAAAAGATTGCCAATTTGGTTAAACCATTTGGGAAGTACCACAATGACCTTAATAAGTGTGTCATTGAGTACCACAATGACCTTAATAAGTGTGTCACTGAGTACCATAATGACTTTAATAAGTGTATCATTAAGTATCAAAATGACCTTAATTAGTGTTTCACTGAGTACCACAATGACCTCAATAAGTGTGTCATTGAGTACCCTAATGACCTTAATAAGTGTATCATTGAGTATCAAAATGACCTTAATTAGTGTTTCACTGAGTACCACAATGACATTGATAAGTGTGTCATTGAGTACCACAATGACCTTAATAAGTGTGTCATTGAGTATCACAATGACCTTAATAAGCTTGTCATTGAGTACCACAATGATCTTAACAAGTGTGTCATTGAGTACCGCAATGATCTTAACAAGTGTGTCATTGAGTACCACAATGATCTTAACAAGTGTGTCATTGAGTACAACAATGATCTTAACAAGTGTGTCATTGAGTACCACAATGACCTTGATAAGTGTGTCATTGAGTACCACAATGACCTTGATAAGTGTGTCATTGAGTACCACAATGACCTTAATAAGTTTGTCATTGAGTACCAAAATGACCTAGATAAGTGTGTCATTGAGTACCACAATGACTTTTATAAGTGTGTTATTGAGTATCACAATTTAAAGGTATGTCAAGGGAGACAATCCCACAGTCTTCAAACAAAATTACCATAAAAATGTTTTGGGATATTTATCATTAAAATGACCCTATGTGTAGTTGAAATGGCAACAAGTTCTGCAAAAAGCATAAATACCTATAACTACAGTTATTATCAATAATTACACGTATGTATGCTCATAAATACAAGCACTTATGTTGGTGAATATGAAAGCAAATTTATAGGAATTCCCAATATCATATCAAAGTCCCAAGTTAATATCACATAATTATGAACATAATATAACATAATCATGAAATATGACCATAATAATAATTACAAGGTCAGCAATGAAGGTTCAACAGCCAAACATACTTTTTTACCAAACATGCATTAAATAGAAAATGTTCATTAAGTTGACCCTTTTTATGTACAAATAGCTTTATACAGTGTAGTTTATACAAATAGGAATGACTTTTCTTTTCAAACCGCAATAAAAGGCTATGCAATAATCTTTTAAGTGGGCCATCATTATTGTAAGATTTACAAATACCACTGTATAGAACAGGCCAATAGGCATCATTATACCAAATTATAACACGGATCAAAAGCTATGACACTGGTGTAGAAATGTAGATAAGTTTGAAGTTCATTCTTTCGCCTTTAATTCATCTCCAATTCAGCATGACAAAACAGTGCAGATAAAGTGTGTGAATTAACACAAAACAATGTTTGAAAATAACTTTTAAAATATGTATAGTCCCATCAATGTATAATACAACACATTGCACATCTTTCCTGTAAATATTTTTTGTCATAATAGACTGTGGTATGATTTGGCTCTGGGAAAAGGTTGCTTGATTCATGTGCGTGCAGTACCAGTATTGTCCCGGATTAGCCTGTGCAGTCTTCACAGGCTGATTAAGAACAATACTTTCGGCATTATGGTATTTTTCATTTAAAGTTATTTTTTTCTTTATAAAAATTCATTTTTGGCCGAAAGCGTCATTCCTTAATAGATGGTGTAGACTGCACAGTCTGCACAGGCTAATTAGGGATGACACTTTCCACCTTAACTTGATTTTTGTTAAGGAAGACTTTCTTTATACTGAAAATATCATAAAAGCGGAGAGTTGTCCCTGATTAGCCTGTGCTGACAGCACAGGCTAATCTGTGATGACATTTTACGCAATCACAGAGCATGACCCATTTGATTGTTTCACATTTGAAACGCTTTACAATTTTCAGGTTTTAAATCATGATAAGATGCATACAAAAGATATATATATGTTAAATTATTCTATTTCCTTGCAAAAAATCCACAACTACAATGACAATTTGTAAATCTGAAACTTTTTTTTCAATTTTGTCAATCTACCAAATGTTAAAAGGGTCCCTCAGTTTTCCCTAATAGAGGCTTCTATAGTTCTTTCATTGTGTAATGCAACACATTGCACATCTTTCCTGTTGATTGCTTTATCATAAAAAACTGTTTTTTAACATTATAACACTCATAGTCATTAAGCAGGAGTTTCAAATGATTTGAGGAATTGATACTGTATAGGTTTGCGCATCGTAAATAAGCCAAAAAAGATATACCTCTCTTTTATGCAGGCGTTGCACGTGTATCCTTTTATGCCATCCTCGTACTTGGCGCAGGATTTACATACGTAGAGTTTACACGATTGGCACAGCTGGCGTCGATTGAAGATCAAACCAAATGTCTGACAGCAGCGGATGCAGCAGTTCTCATTGAACTTAAGCTGCTTCGACAGAACCTCGGTCTTCTGGTCTTCCTCCAAGACATCTTCCTCGATTTTACTGCATGACAAATGTATGGCATAATAAACCCTTTCCCACTCAAATGCAAAGTGAAAATGGCTATGTGCAAACAGCATAAAACCAGAACAGCCTGCGAGTAACTCGCAGTCTGTTAAGGTTTTATGCTGTTTGCTGCTCATCAGTATCTTAGGGTTGAAAATGAAACCTTTAAAACTTGAATCTAGTAAGAAAGGTCTTTAATTAAATGTAACTTTCTAAGGGACAACAAATGCTTAAAAATACGTATCTAAGTGGTAAAGGGTTAAAGCTGTAGAAAATAACTTTATGTGGGATATGGTTGAAATAAAATGTTTAATACTATTCCTCTTATTATTATTCAGAGAATGTCAATGCTATAAGTAAATTGTATGCAGCAAACAGCATAAAACATGAACAGCCTGCAAGCTTCTTTTTTACATTGCATCTGAGCCATAAAGGGTTATTTTTAACTCTTTTAGGTAAATTCAATGCTAAAAAAATCAACATCTTTAAGTGTTTCGGGCAAACACTGATTAAATCACAAACTATTAAGTTCACAATTGAACAGAAAAATACCATAAAAAATTTGTCTCAATGATCCCCCAGCTACTGGGATTTAAATTAAAATCAAGCACTTCTTTAAATCATTAGAAAATCAATCTTAGAAAAACAAAAATCATACCTATCTATCTGTTTGACTACAGGTATTTGCTACTTCGCTGAACACTTTTTGTTGACCTCAAACCAAGCAAGATAGTGATCTAAATGACTTAGTAAAATAGCTCAGCCTTATTGGTTGATACAGGGATTTTAATAAATTTTTAAAATCAAGAGTCAAATTACCCCATGCTTGAAATTGCCAGGCCCTGGGTCAAATGAAATTTTCAGGGGTCAAAATACTGAAGTCCACAAATTTCAGTGTATTACTGTGCTAAAAAAAATCTAAGAATAAATATGTTTCTATATGGTTAGCTTCTGGGAAACATTTGCATTAAAATGATGCAATAAAGATGATTTGCATGAGTGAAAATGAAATTGCAAAATGCTTGCATAAAAAAGCACGATTCTGCTTCAGATGAAATCTGTGTACCCTATTTAACAGGTTATAAGTCGCAGTGGCCCTATTTTACAGGTTATAAGTTGCAGTGGAGTATAAGATGCATACCATAATTTCTAAAATTTTAAAGTTTTGTCCATATATAAGATGCACCGAAGTATATGACAAACATAAAATATGGGCAGGGGGTGGGGTCATGAAAACAGCCAAAAGAACAGGTTATGATTATCACTTGCGCATTTATATGATTCTAACTTTAAACAAGAGGGCCTGAAAGGCCCAAAGTCGCTCACCTGAGATGACAAGATATTATTGGGACAAATCTTCTGACCAAGTTTTATGAAGATTGGACAATAAATGTGGCCTCTAGAGTGTTAAGAAGGTTTGACTAAAGCCATATAAGGAAAAATGCCCTGCGCCCTGGCAGCCATGTTTTTCAACATACTGGAATCATTTTTGAACTAATCCAAGATATTATCAGGATGAATCTTCTGACCAACTTTCACGAAGATGGGACAATAAATGTGGCCTCTAGAGTGTTAACAAGGTTTTACTATAGCCATATATAGCCATATAAGGAAAAATGCCCCGCCCCTTGGCAGCCATATTTTTAAAGCAAATGTAACCATTTTCAAACTCATCCAAGATATTATTGGGACAAATCTTCTAACCAAGTTTCATGATGATCGGACAATAAATGTGGCCTCTAGAGTGTTAACAAGGTTTTACAAAAGCCAAATATAGCCTTATAAGAAAAAATGCCCCGCCCCCTGGTGGCCATGTTTTTAAAGAAACCAAAACCATTTTCGAACTCATCCAAGATATCATTGGGACAAATCTTCTGACCAAGTTTCATGAAGATCGGAAAATAAATGTGACCTCTAGAGTGTTAACAAGGTTTTACTATAGCCATATAAGGAAAAATGCACCGCCCCCTGGCGGCCATGTTTTTCAACAAAAGATCCTCAGTTTTGAACGCGTCCAAGATATTATTGAGATGAATCTTCTGACCAAGTTTCATGAAGATTGAACAATAAATGTGGCCTCTCGAGTGTGAACAAGATTTTACTATAGCCATACATGTATAAGGGAAAATGCCCCGCCCCTTGGCAGCCATGTTTTTCAAGCAAAGGTTACCATTTTCAAACTCATCCAAGATATCATTGGGACAAATCTTCTGAGCAAGTTTTATGAAGATCGGAAAATAAATGTGGCCTCTAGAGTGTTAACAAGGTTTAACTATAGCCAAATAAGGAAAAATGCCCCGCCCCCTTGCAGCCATGCTTTTTCAACCAACCGGCATCACTTTCAAACTCGTCCAAGATATTATTGGGATGAATCTACTGAGCAAGTTTCATGAAGATCAGACAATAAATGTGGCCTCTAGAGTTTTACCAAGATTTTACTATAGCCATATAAAGCCATATAAGGAAAAATGCTCCACCCCTTGGCAGCCATGTTTTTCAAGCAAATGTAACCATTTTCAAACTCATCCAAGATATCATTGAGACCAATCTTCTGACTAAGTTTCATGAAGATTGGACAATTAATGTGGCCTCTAGAGAGTTAACAAGGCAAATGTTGACGCCGCACAATGGACAACGGACAACGTATGACGCACGATGGACAAAAGGCGATCACAAAAGCTTACTATGAGCAAGTTTGCTCAGGTGAGCTATAAATGTATGCGAAAAAGTCCTTCACAGTTTAACATTTAATTTGATATTAAAATCAAAAAGAATGGTAATTTTCTCTTCTATAGGTCTAAGTTGTTATTATTGTATATAGTATTTAAATAACCCTTTTCCAACAAATGGAGCAATATTCGAGCTTTTTGAAAACTTGGTTAAGTGCATATTGGTAAAGTGTCTTCCCAGATAAGCCTGGGCAGTCAGCATAGACTAATAAGGGTTGAAAGCTTTAATGGTATTGTTTGTTTAATAGAAGTGTATTCTTAGCAAAAATGCATTTTAATTGAAAAGTGTTGCCTATGATAAGCCTGTGTTGACTGCACAGGCTTATTTGAAACAACACTTTAGACACATGCATTAAGCCTGGGTTTTCCCAGACCTAGGATCCTTTAATTGTTTAAGCAGCTAAAAAAAGCAAATGTACAGTGTGTATGTCCAAATGCAAATGTACACTCCAATGTCAAAGCATATTGAAAACTAATAAACAAGGAACAAAAATAACTTTCTAAAGGCATACAAAAATATCAAATATCACCCACAACAAAAATCAAATATTCTTACGGTGAGAGAACAATTTACTCAACTGCCTTAACGTTTGACATTGTCAAACAACTTTTTAATCTGGTATTTAACAGTGATGAACATTGATAATAAATACAATAACAATCATACATGTAATAACTTTATAGTGTAATGCAATCTCGGTGTTTACAACCGGATGTGGTCATTCGATATTTTTAGATGTTATCTCGATAAATGTCAACCACGCCATACAAATAAAGAAAAGTAATTTAAAACAATTCAACCTTCTTGTTTTGCTTATTCCTTCACTAAAGTTATAAAACTGGCGACGAGTTATTGACTTCCACGATGCCTAATATAGGAAAGGTCACAGAATTTGCGGAAGGAAAGGAATCGTTCAAGAATTATGTTGAAAGATTGGAGCAGTTTTTTGCGGCAAACGAAATCAAGAATGAAAAGAAGGTAGCAGTCTTTTTATCTGTGGTTGGAGCGACAGCCTATGGGGTCGTTCGCAACCTAGTACAGCCATATTTGCCAAAGGACAAAAGCTACCAGGACGTCATCAAGTTGTTGAAAGGTCACTGCAACCCTAGACCTTGGATCATCTCAGAAAGATTTAAATTCAATAAGAGAAATCAAAACGAGGGTGAAAAGGTAGGAGAATATGTCGTAGAGCTAAAGCGTCTTGCTACAAATTGCAATTTTGGTACTTTTCTAGACGAAGCCTTGAGAGACAGATTTGTTTGTGGCTTATCATCGGAATCATTGCAAAGAAAGCTATTGGCAGAGGACTCGCTAACATTCGACGCAGCTGTCGAAATTGCACAGGCAATGGAAATGGCAAAGATGGATATGGTATCTTTCAGCGCACAAGGAAAAAACACTGAAAGCATAAATAAAGTTTAAAACAAATCAGCGGCACACCATCACAAGCAGCAGCATAAGCCGTGGAAGAATCCAAGTACATCATTTAAAGGGGCAAAGCAGTGGGAATGTTACCGATGTGGTGGAAAACATCACCCAAAGACATGTCCACACAAAGACGCCAAGTGTTACAAGTGCTTGAAAATAGGGCATCTTGCAAATAAGTACCATACACAAAGGTCAAAATCTACCAACCGCATACATGTAGAAGATCAAGAAGAAGAGTACGCACTATCAGTTTATGCAAATTCAGATGGCAAATCAAAAGCAATTGACATTACGCTGGTGGTTAATGGTTCTGAACTTCAAATGGACCTAGACACGTACTCGCAGTGGTTGAACACTCTTAAATGAAAACACATATAACAGATACCTACGGAATTGTTGTCTTAGGCCAACAGCAGTGAAAGTTAAGGGCTACTCAGGTGAAAACATCAAAACTCTTGGATAATGTACTGTTTTAGTGACAAATGAGAAGAAACCTCTACAGGCAATCATCGTAAAAGGCGACAAGCCAAATCTTCTTGGTCGAGACTGGCTTAATGAAGTAAAATTAGACAGGAAAACCATTTTTGTAAAATTTGTATCACCAAAAGTTGAGACAATTGAAGAACTTAAGTCAAAATTTAAACAGGTATTCACTAAAACTGAACAGCCTATCAAAGGATTCAAAGCCAGCATAAAACTCAAAGAAAATGCACAAGCATGGTTTCACAAGGCAAGGCCAGTGCCCTATGCAGTTAAAGAGAAGGTCACACAAGAATTGAATATACTTGCTAAGGAAAAGATGATTGAACCAGTAGACAACAGCGAGTGGGCTTCACCGTTAGTGGTAGTACCGAAAGCAGACAAAATCGCTATTTGACTTTGTAGTGACTACAAGGTATCAGTTAATCGGGAAATAAGCGAGGAACAGTACCCGTTGCCAAACGTGGAAGATATGTTCGCTACATTGGCTGGTGGAAAGTAGTTCTCGAAACTGGATTTGACACAAGCATATGCACAGTTAGAGCTTGATGAAGCTTCAAAACCACTTTTAACAATCAACACACATATGGGCTTGTTTCGCTACAATCGACTTGCATATGGAGTAAGCTCAGCTCCAGCAATCTTCCAATCCTTAATGGATACAGTAATAGCAGGATTATCCTGTGTGGTGTGCAGGATTGATGATATCCTAGTGACGGCCGAAAATGATCAGCAGCATCTTCTAAAGCTACATTAGGTCTTCTCCCGCTTGTAGAAGTACAATATAAAGCTCAACGCAGCAAAATGCGTTTTCATGGCTGAATCGTTGGTGTACATGGGTCACCATATTGACTTCGAGGGTATTCACCCTACCAGAGAGAAGACAAAAGCAGTATTGGAAGCACCAGAGCCAAAAAGTGTAGGAGAACTAAAGTCATATTTGGGCCTATTAAACTATTAAGGAACATTCCTTCCAAACCTGTCAACAATGCTACATCCATTACATCGCCTGTTGAGAAAAGATGTCAATTGGGACTGGTCCCTGTTTTGTAAAAAGGCCTTTCAAGAAAGTAAAAATCTGTTGGCAAGCAATCAGTTACTTGTTCATTATGACCAGACAAAACCCCTGACATTAGCATGTGATGCGTCTTCTTACAGCTTAGGAGCCGTGATATCACATGTTTTGGATGATGGTACTGAGAGACCCATAGCTTTCACGTCAAGGATATTGGGGCAAGCTGAGCAAAATTATTCTCAAGTGGAGAAAGAGGCCTTGGGTATAGTATATGGGGTCAAAATGTTCCACAAATACTTGTATGGTAGGTAGTTTACTTTGCTTACTGACCATTCAGCGCTAACCACAATCTTTGGACCCAAGAAAGCAGTTCCAGCTCTCGCAGCAGCAAGACTCCAAAGATGGTCTATCTTGCTGTCCGGTTATAAGTAGAACTACCAGTACCGGAAATCTATGCAACATGTAAACTGTGATGGGCTTTCGACACTACCAGTAAAGGACAATGAAACAGACGAAAACACTGATATTTGTGTGTCTTTCATCGAAGAACTTCCAGTTGACAGTAGAAAAATTGCTGAAATTACAAGGAAATCACTTTTATTGAGTAAGGTATTGATTTATGTTAAGACTGGTTGGCCAAATCACAATGATGATGAATACATGAAGCCATACTTCAGCAGACGTTATGAGTTGTCAGTTGACAGTGGTGTTTTGCTTTGGGGCCTTAGAGCAATTATACCGGAGAAACTAAGAGAAGCAATACTGACGGAGTTACATGATCCGCATTTGAGGGTTAATCGAATAAAATCACTGGCCCGTGGTTATGTGTGGTTGCCTAGTCTAGATGTAGAAGTGGAAGACATGGTCAAGAAATGTGACACCTGTCAGTCTTTGAGAAACCTTCCACCAGAAACACCACTGCATCCTTGGGTACGTACAAGTCATCCCATGGAGCTTGTCCACATGGACTTTGCGGACTACAAGAATCAATCATTCTTGATCATCATTGACAGCTACAGTAAATGGCTGGAAGTGGTTTCGATGAAAAGTACAACCACTCAAAGAACTATTGAAAAGCTAAGACTTGTTTTTGCAAGCACAGGTCTTCCAGAAGTTATAGTCTCCGACAATGTCCTCAGTTCAAAGCTGCAGAATTTCCACCCCTCCTTACCATCCGTCATCTAATGGGCAAGCAGAGAGGGCAGTTCAAATTGTCAAACATGTATTAAAAGCAAGGTTGAAAGACAATGATAAACATGTACATTCAGTCAGTGTCAACCATCTGCTGGCAGACTTCTTGCTGAAGTACAGAATCACACATAATACAACAACGGGCGTTGAACCATGCATGTTGTTCCAGGGCAGACAGCTAAGATCACGATTGAGTCTGACAAAACCAGACAAAGACAGGGTCGTGAAGAAGAAGCAATCGGAGATGAAAGACCATCTTGATCATTCAGTTAAGATGCGAGAATTTGTCAATCGAGATTTGGTTGCTGTAAAAACCAACACAACTGTCGGAAAGTGGCATTGGATTCCAGGCGTTATCCATAAAGTGCTGGGAAAAGTGACATATCTGGTGAAATGCAGTGGCAAGATTCGATATTGTCATGCAGACCATTTGATTCCGCGTCATTCATCGATGGAAATGTCATCAGATTCTTACAGACCGTTCTTAGAGTATGAAGTTGGTCCAGTGCTTGGGAACCAAGTAACATTCAACACACCAGTTACAAGGAACACCTGTCCAGCAGTGGAGTCTGCTACACCAGAGGATGTTCCAACCGAAACCAATCCGATTGTGGAAGAAACTTCAGTGGTTCAGAAGTCACCAGACCAACCAGTGGTTCCAACTTCGCCTCGAACACCTAAACATCCGCAGGAAAGGCGCTATCCACAACGTGTTCGAAGACCACCCAAGAAACTTGATTTGTAATTCAAGTGTTTAACAGCAAATTGTGTACTCACTGTGTTAAAGGCCATAATAATGCTTGTGAGACACAACAGAACATTGGTTCGGTGCACCATCATAGTCATTTGTTAAAAATTAAATTTTAATCTTTTTGTTTGACTGTTTAATGACATTATACTACACACATTTTAATCGAGTCATTTTCATCAGTATTATAGATAATCATTATTATGAAAAACTATGTGCCAAACATTTGACAGTTTTAAAAAGAGGAAGAATGTAATAACTTTATAGTGTAATGCAACCTCAGTGTTTACAACCGGATGTGGTCATTCAATATTTTTAGATGTTACCTCAATAAATGTCAACCACGCCGTACAAATAAAGAAAAGTAATCTAAAACGATCCAACCTTCTTGTTTTGCTTATTCCTTCACTAAAGTTATAAAAATACAGATAATTGATATGTGACATAACATTGATAATCAATTCACTTCTCAAATCAAGATAATTATACAGATGCATACTGGCTAAGATGAAATCGGCTTAAGTTAAGGGTCCATTTAGAAAGCTTGTTATCTTAAATATAAAAAAATAAGAATTCTTAAAACAAAATATATTTAACAGTTAATACAATAAACTTTACATCTGCTTAATCTTTGCAAAATTAAAACATTTAATGAATAATACATACATAAATTGAAGAATATTTTTTAACTCCATCAGTTTGCAGCTTCAGTTGCTAAATGCTGCAGACAAGATATATTTTTTTCAAATCTCTGGTTCATTGAATCAGCAGGTTTATGGCTGCTGACTACCCAGTTACCCGCTAGTGTCACATGCTGTAGTAATTTATATGATGGGCAGGGGAATTGAGAACAATATCATGTGACTTCACAATACTCCTCTAGTAGTTTTGGTTGCGCTTTAACCCTTTCAGCGCTGGAACCGAATTTTGAAGGCCTTTGCAAACAGTTTGGATCCAGATGAGACACCACAGAACGTGGTGTCTCATCAGGATCCAAACTGTTTGCTATTCTGATAGTATTCTTTGGAAAAAAATCGAAGAAAATGCTAATTTTAGAAATTCAGCAGACAACATTTTAGAAGACGACATATTTCCCAGCATGCAAAGGGTTAAAAGGCACATGGTGTGGGAAACTGGCAAATAATGTTTGAATACAATGGAATAAGACCTCAAACATGGAATGGACATCATTTTGGTTATTTGCTTTATCTTTATTTTCTTTTACACAACTATCTGTTGCATGTTCTTAATATGTTTGTGTAATATTCTGTTTATACAGTTTGTAAAAATAAACACTTTATATGCCCATTTCATTAACAGTGATAGTGTTTTTTAAATTTATTTTGACTTTATTTGTATGCACATATTTACACGATTTCATTATTTAAGGATTTAATAAAATCCTATAAAAAAAAAACACAAGAAAACTGAATGTAATGTTTTATTAATACAAGAGCGCCTGAAAGGCCCAATGTCGCTCACCTGAGATAACAAGATATTATTGGGGCAAATCTACTGATCAAGTTTCATGAAGATCGGAAAATAAATGTGGCCTCTAGAGTGTTAACAAGTTTTACTATAGCCATATAAGAAAAAATGCCCCGCCCCCTGACGGCCATGTTTTTCAACCAAAGGGCATCATTTTTGAACTCGTCCAAGATATTATTGGGATGAATCTTCTGACCAAGTTTCATGAAGATTGGACAATAAATTAGGCCTCTAGAGTGTTAACAAGATTTTACTATAGCCATATATTGCCATATAAGGAAAAATGCCCAACCCTTGACAGCCATGTTTTTCAAGCAAACGTAACCATTTTCAAACTCATCCAAAGATATCATTAGAACAAATCTTCTGACCAAGTTTCATTTAGATCGGAAAATAAATGTGGCCTCTAGAGTGTTAGCAAGGTTTTACTAAAGCCATATAAGGAAAAATGCCCCGCCTCCTGGCGGCCAAGATTTTACTATAGCCACATATAGCAATACAATCTAAAATGCCCCACCCCTTGGCAGCCATGTTTTTCAAGCAAAGGTTTCCATTTTCAAAGTCATCCAAGATATCATTAGAACAAATCTTCTGACCAAGTTTCATGAAGATCGGAAAATAAATGTGGCCTCTAGAGCGTTAGCAAGGTTTTACTAAAGCCATATAAGGAAAAATGCCCCGCCCCCTGGCGGCCATGTTTTTTAACCAACCGGCATCATTTTCAAACTCGTCCAAGATATTATTGGGATGAATCTTCTGACCAAGTTTCATGAAGATCAGACAATAAATGTGGCCTCTAGAGTGTTGACAAGATTTTACTATAGCCATATATAGCCATATAAGGAAAAATGCCTAACCCTTGGCAGTCATGTTTTTCAAGCAAACGTAACCATTTTCGAACTCATCCAAGATATTATTGAGACCAATCTTCTGACCAAATTTCATGAAGATTTGACACTAAATGTGGCCTCTCGAGAGTTAACAAGGCAAATATTGACGCCGCACAACGGACGACGGATAAAAGGCAATCACAAAAGCTCACCATGAGCACGTTGTGCTCAGGTGAGCTAAAAAATGACATTCTTATTTATTTATTTTTGTCAATACATAAGATGCAGGCAATTTTTGTCTGGTGAAAAGTTGAGTCTTATATTCTGAAAAGTTTTGCAAATAGCGTAGAAAAAAGTTCAGCAAAACCTAAGTCATTCTCGTTCTTTCCGACAAGTCTTGTAGTAAGAAAAACACGTACTAGTGCAGCAAAAATTGTGGGATACCTTAGTCTTTCTCGTTCTTTCTGGCGCAGCTCAAAGTCCTTCTGGATGACTCTGAGTATCTGCTCAGCCTCCTCTGGCGTCAGATTGTTCAGGTTCATCGACTTTCCCATCGATATCATTGGTGCGTTTAAAGAACCTGGAAATTGAAGGCATGTCATAGTTGAAATATTTATTAAAATGTGTGCAGAAATGTTTTAATAGGTGCACTTCTTATTAAATTGTGGGTATTACAGTAGAAATGTGTTCCCTAAGCTCAAACATAATGACAAGTTGGTATTAAAGATAACCCTTTACCTCTCAGATGTGCAAATTAAATGAAACAAGAGGGCCTGAAGGTCCAAAGTCGCTCACCTGTGATACAAAAGAAATGACCTGTTCTGTGCAGCCCAAGATATCATTAGAATAAAATATATTGTTATGACCAAGTTTCATGAAGATTGAACAGTAAAATTTAATGTAACTTTTAGAGAGTTAACAAGGTTTACTATAGCCATAAAATGAAAAATTCCCCACCCTCTGGCTGCCATTCTTTTCAACAGACCGGAACCATTTTTCAACTAATCCAAGATACCATTACACAAAATGTTTGTAACCAGTTCAATAAGAACTGGAGTATAAATGTGACTTTTAAAATGTTAAGGTTATACTAAAGCCATATAAGGAAAAATTGTCCGACCCCCTAGCGGCCATGTTTATCAACCAATATGAGCAATTTTAATACTCATCCAAGATATCATTGATACAAATATTGCGACCAGGTTTCATGAAGATCCGACAATAAATGTGGCCTCTTACGTGTTAACAAGGCTTTACTTAGCCATATATAGAAAAATGCCCTGCCCCCCAGTGGCCATGTTTTTTCAACCAACCGAAGCCATTTTTGCACTCCTCCAAAACATCATAGAGACAAATCTTCTCACCAAGTTTCATGAAGATTGGCCAGTAAATGTGATTTCTAGAGTGTTAAGAAGGTTCTACTAAAGCCATATTAGAAACACCAACCCAAACAATTTTAGATCTCAGCCATGATATCATTATGACAAATCTTCTGACCAGGTTCCATGCAGATCAGAAATAAATGTGGCCTCTAGAGAGTTAACAAGGTTTTTATAAAGCCATATAAGGAAAAATGCCCTGCCCCCCTGGTGGCCATGTTTTTCAACCAACAGGAAACATTTTCAAACTTGTTCAAGATATCATTGGCACAAATCTTCTAAAAAAGTTTCATGAAGATCCGTGGTCTCTAGAGTGTTAACAAGGCAAATGACGGACAACGTTCAAAAGGCCATCACAAAAGCACGATGTTCTCATGGCCAGCTAAAAAAAAAGAGCGCCAATATTGACTTGTTCAGTACTTCAGAGGTTTTCAGAAGAACGGCAACAATATATTATATGAGCCATCATTAACCATAACAATTGCTTATAAATTAAGATTTCTATGTACCTGATTTTAAATGTTATGTTTGAGCCTTGCTCTAGGAAAATGGGGCTTAACACATGTGCATACTGTCATCCAAGATAAGCATGTGCAGTCTGCACAGAATAATCAGGGACAAAATGTCCCGCTTTTATGGTATTTTTGGCTTATAGGAAGTCTCTTCTTTGCGTAAAATCCAATAAGGAAGAAATTGATGTACCTGATTAGCTTGTGGACTGTGCATGCTAATCTTGCCCATCAATTTATGCAAATGAATGTAGACTGTACCTGATTAGCTTGTGGACTGTGCATGCTAATCTTGCCCATCAATTTATGCAAATGAATGAAGACTGTACCTGATTAGCTTGTGGACTGTGCATGCTAATCTTGCCCATCAATTTATGCAAATGAATGAAGACTGTACCTGATTAGCTTGTGGACTGTGCATGCTAATCTTGCCCATCAATTTATGCAAATGAATGAAGACTGTACTTGGTTAGCTTGTGGACTGTGCATGCTAATCTTGCCCATCAATTTATGCAAATGAATGAAGACTGTTCCTGATTAGCTTGTGGACTGTGCATGCTAATCTTGCCCATCAATTTATGCAAATGAATGTAGACTGTACCTGATTAGCTTGTGGACTGTGCATGCTAATCTTGCCCATCAATTTATGCAAATGAATGAAGACTGTACCTGATTAGCTTGTGGACTGTGCATGCTAATCTTGCCCATCAATTTATGCAAATGAATGAAGACTGTACCTGATTAGCTTGTGGACTGTGCATGCTAATCTTGCCCATCAATTTATGCAAATGAATGAAGACTGTTCCTGATTAGCTTGTGGACTGTGCATGCTAATCTTGCCCATCAATTTATGCAAATGAATGAAGACTGTTCCTGATTAGCTTGTGGACTGTGCATGCTAATCTTGCCCATCAATTTATGCAAATGAATGTAGACTGTACCTGATTAGCTTGTGGACTGTGCATGCTAATCTTGCCCATCAATTTATGCAAATGAATGAAGACTGTACCTGATTAGCTTGTGGACTGTGCATGCTAATCTTGCCCATCAATTTATGCAAATGAATGAAGACTGTACCTGATTAGCTTGTGGACTGTGCATGCTAATCTTGCCCATCAATTTATGCAAATGAATGAAGACTGTTCCTGATTAGCTTGTGGACTGTGCATGCTAATCTTGCCCATCAATTTATGCAAATGAATGTAGACTGTACCTGATTAGCTTGTGGACTGTGCATGCTAATCTTGCCCATCAATTTATGCAAATGAATGAAGACTGTTCCTGATTAGCTTGTGGACTGTGCATGCTTATCTTGCCCATCAATTTATGCAAATGAATGTAGACTGTACCTGATTAGCTTGTGGACTGTGCATGCTAATCTTGCCCATCAATTTATGCAAATGAATGAAGACTGTACCTGATTAGCTTGTGGATTGTGCATGCTAATCTTGCCCATCAATTTATGCATTTTCCCAGAGTGAGGCCTAATTTAAGAACTTTAGACCTAATTTTATTTTTATTGCTTTGCAAGTTCAGTTGCATAATCAGGAATAAGACCACAATGGTTTCATAATTTCAATATAGTTGCAGTAATCCAACTCCTAGCTATTGACCCTAAGGGTCGTTGGAAGCTGATTTCATTACAAATGCTGATTTACTTCTAATCCTTTCAACTGCTAAGGATAATAGGCAAATGTCTGCCTTACATGTGTTCCATAGACAAGGACTGGATATGTCACTCTTTGGAAAGGCATTGCTTACTCTGACATTCTCCAATTTAGCCCATGGCTGAAATTACAATGTAGCAAATTTGGCTACACACATTTCCATTTTGGCTACAGATTTTTTCCACCAAATAAAGTATCCAAAAATATAAGAATTCGACATAATATGGTAGATTCAGCTCAAGAAAATTTTGCACCAGTGGGAGCCCCAAAAAGTCTTTACCCTCAGATATGAATTTTGACCTGTTTGTAGTCCCTGCGAAAATCAAATAAAATTAAAGACCTTTAATATCAAATTCTAGTGTAAAAGGCTTCATTTTCAACCCAAAGTCACTAACAAGCAGCAAACAGCATAAAACCTGAACAGACTGTGAGTTTCTGCTGGCTGTTCAGGTTTTATGCTTGATGAATTTAACCATTTTCACAGTTGCTTCTAAAAGCAGAAGAGTTAAGTCAGTTTACACGTAATTGAGTACGCCCCCTTTTGCACTTTTGTTTCCTTTCAGGTTGGTCAACAATAAAAAACTCAGACTATATACATTTTAAATCAACAAATGCCAATTTTCCAGGCCAATACAAACCTTTTAACATAGTGACAGGCTTACTAAAGATAGGTATTTTAATGTTTGCTTGAAGCAGGATAAATTAACTTTACAACTCTATAGAGAGAGCTTATCATTGCATGATTGGTCAATGTGGAGACTTAACTGAGTGATCATTAATAACTAGGATTTTTTTGAGCCCAAAGAAAAAAATCATAGACCCATCACTAAATCGGTCAGGTTTCAGCTGGTACAGAATCAATTGACAGTGGTATTTAAACCTTCACGCTTCACATTTCTTAAAGTTTTTACCTGTTAAACATTCAGATTGGGTGCACACAATTTGTACATAGCATTAATGTCCCAATAAGTAGAGACAGTTTATGTAAATCTACTATGAACATGTTGTTATTTTTAAGTAACGGGGGGGGAGGGGGGGGGGGAGGGGGAGGGGGGGGAGGGGGAGGGGGGGGGGGTGAGGGGGGAGGGGAGGGGGAGGGGGGAGGGGAGGGGAGGGGAGGGGGGAGCATTCCTGCAGATACCAATCCTATTTAAGTAGTCCTATATATAGTTTGCCATTCAAAAAAGGTAGAGACAATAAATTATTATTTAGTTGTTAAAATGTATTCAATAAACATATGTTGTTATTGTTGTTTTTTCTAAAAAATCCTTTATTAGAAAATAGATATTTGTAGTAAAATAAGGTCACTTTGAAAAGCCTTGCTGTTAGGCTAGCTCTTAAGTGACGCAGCAAGAGTATCTGACTACCAATCGGAAAACCCTGGTTCAATCCCCCGTTGGCGCTCAGAATTTTCACTTTATAATGTCCCTTGTATCTAGCTTAAAACCATGAAAGCTGACAAATTCTTACATGTAATTATAAAATAAATACTTAAACATATTTAATATTCGTCTGCATGAAATTTTGATTTTTTTCATCAACAAGATATGTGTTTGTCAGAAACACTATGTCCCCTACTGCGCTGCTTTGAAGCTGTATATTTGACCTTGAAGGATAACCTTGACCTTTCACCACTCAAAATGTGCAGTTTCATGAGATGCACATGCATGCCAAATATGAAGTTGCTATCTTCAATATTGCAAAAGTTATGGCAAAATGTTAAAGTTGGAGCAAACAAACCAACCAACAAACACACAGGGCAAAAACAAATATGTCCCTCACTATAGTGATTTTTGTGGATATTCTGATTTGGGAAAAAGGAATTTGAATGGTTCATTTTTTCTTTGTGTTAAATTCTTGGATAGGTCAACCAACGAAATCAATTTTGGACCCCGCTGGAAATAAGTTTTTTATGATTTATCGTCAAAGCTTTACGGGTTATCCAGTGCACTTAATATTTCTATAATTAAAGATAATGTGATATTGACCAATAGGTGTGATAAAATGTGATAGCGTTTAAACCATTTATATATATATGTTGAATAGATCTGATGTAAACTATCTGTGATATATATGAATTGTTAAAAAGTGTGACTGTTGATTGTATTGATATGTTATGTGCACAAATAAAATTATTATTATTATTACAAAATTCCATATCCTACTCATATACATTATTTTAAGTAATCATATATGCTTCGAAGACAAATGTTTTTAACTTTCCTTTAAATTGAAAAAAAATCAACAAACAAATAACAAGTGCCATTATGAAACTTACCTGTTACTGAAAAATGAAACTATACAAATACTCCAATATCTATTTCATGGTGCTCTACTCCATGTTCAGTGTACACCACAGTAAACACAACATTTAATTGAGTTTAATCCATGGACAAATTGTACTTGCACTTCAATAAGCACTTTATTCACATTGCAGCATCAGACACAATAATCCACGTGTAAATCAGTTCATAGAACACATTCAAAATTGGACACCATTTCAATTAAAGCAAGATATTTCATCTACATTTAATTTGCTTTTAAGTTACACTAAAAATGTAAGTAATAAAGTAAACTTTACGCTCTACGAATCTACATAACACTTTTATTTTTGTTAACTTATATGCACTTTCGTTCAGATATAAGTCTCTGCATTCATCTTACATCCTAGCTGTTTGTTTGGTAATATATGTAGGCGATATGTATTCATAATTTCTTGCTGATGTAAAGCATGAAAACAGTTTATTATTATTTCCCAAAACACATTTTGTTAAGCATTTATTGGAAACTTTACTCCCACTCCAATCCGTTTTCACGATTCAGTATTTAAATATATTTACATCTCCAATACACTCATACAATAGAATAATGAAAAACTTTGCCTTCGCTAATCCCCACAGACAATATTAGCTCTTTTGTGAACCGTATATATAATAACCAAAATGTTAGGTTGGCTTTTCAATGGAGTAAAAATTGACAATAACAGTAAAATTCTCTGGTTCACAATATGAAGGCCAGATTGATCTTTCCACATGCTTCATGTGATGTCAACTGTGCCCAAGGCTTCTTTTCCACACAATTGTCTGGATGTATGCAAACTACAGTTAAACTAGATTTAACAGCTTACTAATTTTTATCTAAATTATGCATCATTGACACAATTAGGACAAACAATTCCTCTTGAAAGTCCCTTTGCATTCATGCATTAATGCAATAATAAACCTGCATTGGCTTATTATATTGCAAAGAAATAAAGATATTTCAGAGGAATTCAAAGCAAACTTTTCCTCAGTGTACTAGATTGAAATGACAAAAAAATAAAGGACATTTATACTCTTCAGTCCATATTTGTACGTGTATTTCTTTGCAGTGTAATAATGTCATTACTGAAATGGAATGCAATTATACTTCTGCAAGGGAATTAAATTAATTTCTTAAAAGGTTTGCAAAATATAAATATGTATAATGTCTTGATTGACTTGTCTATTAGATTCCTTGACTTCGACTTTATCAAACCTTAACCACCCTGATTAGAACTTTGACCCATTTGAAGCCCATTAAAAACTAAAATAACATATTGATTTAATATATTTTTTAAAAGGTTCAAGTCTTAAAGGCTTCATTTCCAGCCCTAAAATACTGATGCGCAGAAACAGCATAAAACTGAACAGGCATTGGGTTTCTCACATGCTGTTTTGGTGTTAAGCCGGTTAGATATAGGCACTTTCGCTTAGTTTTTTATGGGAAAGGGCTAAGCATCACACCGTTCAATCGACTTACACAACGTCTGTGGTTCATCCATCAGCTGCGGTACTGTGTACATGTCGGTCAAAAGCGGAGTGTAAGTATTTCCCTATTCTTTATATTTTACGTTTTGAATTGAACAGGTTTGCGTGTGTTCTTTGAGAGCCTAAGTAAGAAGGACTTTGTGAACGTTATCCCTACCTTCCTAGCTGCTTACTTTTAAAGACATCCGTTAGAATGTGGTGAAAAATCAAACAAAACTCACCACTCTCTCTGTCAAACTCTAATTACACATGATTTAGACCAAAGATAGATATGAACAACATTTTATTGAAATCTTTTTAATCATTTGTCTTTGGTTATTCCAAATTGCAGCATCCCACATGGACACACAACATTTTTATCAACGTTTAAATTCAAGTGGGGTTTGAAAAACGGCTCAAGACAATGGCCGTGGCTACTTATTAGAAGGTCATGCCATCGGCTGCGAAAATAAAATTATGCTCATGCCATCGGCTGAGGCAATGAAAATGAGATGTTGACGTAACTCATTGACCATATTCGATAGAACTATCAGATATTTTGAGCACAAAAACAGTTTTAAGATTTTCATTCGTATTTTGAAATAGAAAGGGATGGGTGAGGGGATTTCGTTTTAAATAATTCATACTTTGACATTATTGAAACAAGTCATTTACACGCAATATGTCTCCAGATCATGTAGAGTACACTTGACTCTTGCTATGCCGAAGACGGATATATTGAAGTAATGGACTTCAAAGCAGCCATAGTTCTGCTAAAAATTTGTCACACTTGTCTTTGTTAGTGTTAAAAAGACCCAGAGCAAATATGTGCAGTTTTATTTCAATTTCATATGTACATATATCTAGTTGTTGCACGCCAATTTTAACCTGAAATTGTTAATTACAAATAGGGGCAACATCCCATAAATTGCAGGTCAGAGTAATGGAACTTGGCCAGTGACCTCACAAAATGATCTCAAACATGTGTGAAGTTTGAAGTGAATATTGGTACATGAAGTAGAAACAGTGGTATGGCTATCTTAATCTTTCATTTAGCAGACGCTAATGCAGACGCATACAAATGGATGAGAAGTATAATAGCTGCGACTTTTCAGTGACTTTTGAAGCCAAAAATTCTAGCCCTGTCTAAAGACACTCAGTTATTAAACAATTATATAGCGCCATCTTTCATGGGACGAGGCAGGGTAAGCGTAAACAATTGCAAACATAACGCTAAGCACTCATTGCCCATGACTGCTTATAAACCCTGTTTGGTCTTAAATGGCAAACAATCGAAAAATTCTGTAAAATCATTTATATTTGTTTCCATGAAATGTCTTTCTTCCCATTAAATGACTCTTTTTGTGGACAAAACAAATTCTTGGAAATCTGATTTGGGGAAAAAAATGGGGAATTTGTGTTTGTTATTTTTCGATGTGTTTTTTATCAGTTTTTAAGTCAACCCTTGAAATTCAACAAAATTAACAACCAATGATTAATTATGATTTTACAGTATAGTTACCCCTTCATGTAACAATTGAAATTTCAACTCCAGATAATGAAAATTATCATATGAACAAGTATACATGACGCAGATAGTTTGTAATTACAGAGAGTTATTTGTCTATCTTTGCCAGTAACATCTGTTTCAGATGTTGGATTACCATCTACAACATTTATAACAATTATATGAATATGAGATGATACATGCAACACATGTTGGTCGAGATTGCTTTGAGCTTTTTGTATAGTCAGATAGGTTTCATTTTACACTAGCTTTTTAGAAATATATTGTCATGTATTTGTAACAATTCATGGCTTAGTCACAGTGCAGCATTTGGTAGTTGCAAACGCGTGGACAAATATCAAAACTATTCCAATGGATCTGCTACAATCAACACACATTGTTAAATGGTTAAAACTTATATTTTATTTAAAAGAGCCCTAAAATGTACATACTGTTAGAGATATTTAATTGACAGATTCTATTTTTGGAATAGCTGAGGTTGAAATCAGTAAGGTCTATTGCATTTTGAATAATTGTTGTATTGTTTGCACTCAGGTTTCAATGGCACAACACTGGCGTCACGATACAGCCCTCATGTCTTCCATATGAACCACACCCTTAAATACACTTATGAAGAGTTTAGCAAAAAAATCATCCTAGGATGCATTATATCTAAACAAGCAAAACTAAAACTCCTGACTAAGACAAATGTTAAATATGAGTCGCATTCTGAGAAAACTGGGCATAATGCATGTGCGTAAAGTGTCGTCCCTGATAAGCCTGTGCTACTTTCTGCTTTTATGGTATTTTTAGTTTCAAGGAAGGCCCTCCTTACCGAAAATCAAGTTTAGGTGTCGTCCGTACTCGTGCAATTGCCACATGGTGTTTCTAAGCACAGTCATATAAATGCCCTACCATATACTACTGTGAAACCAATATAATTGTAGGACACTTATTTTGTGAGTCCTCAAGACCACAAAACCAAATATCCAACAAATGTTCAAGCCCACAGTTATATATCAGACTTAATATAAACAAGAGATGTGTTCGTCAGAAACACAATGCCCCCTACTGCGCGCTTTGAAATATTTTTTAATTTTATTTTTGACCTCTGACCTTGAAGGATGACCTTGACCTTGAACTTCCACCACTCAAAATGTGAAGCTTCATGAGATACACATGCATGCCAAATATCAAGTTGCTATCTTCAATATTGCAAAAGTTATGGCCAACGTTAAAGTTTTTTTTTTTGACGGACGGACAGACTGACATACTGACTGACGGACAGTTCAACTGCTATATGCCACCCTACCGGGGGAATAACAAGAGGACCATAGTACCTAAGGCGCTCACCTAAGAAACAAAGGATATACACTTTTCTGACTTCATGTGTGACTTCTATATTTTAACAAGCTTTTTCTTTAATTTGGCCCAGTACCTAGTTTAATCTAAAATAACCTTGTTCGGAACTGAGTTGAGATTTCATGACCATGCATAAATTACATATCTTTCAATCTTGCAATCTCAGCTTTTACTCAAAATTTGTCCCAACATTATTGAGCCTATTGTGTTAATTAGATAGGAGTGCTAGGGCACATTCCGGGGAATTCATAAAAATTTTAACAAACACAAAAACAGTGCAAATAACTTATTCCGACTGGGTGCATATATCGCAAGTTGCACATGTATTTTAATGCATCACAGACTGTGTTTACTACAATGCATTCCTGTTAAGCAAAAAACTTTTTTTTCCCCTCGGGTAAACTGGTAATGAAATACGCAATTAATGTATTCAAATAATGTATAAGTTTAACAAATGCCTTGCCTCTATCAGTTAAACAAGCCACGGTTATAGGTTTCTATCTACCTTTTTAAATTCTTCATCTGTATACCCTTCAATACAGCCTTATTTCAAATGTAATTGTATGCTCTGCATGAATGGAAAACAAAATCTTAAATGAACTGGAATGTTTGAATATAAATACGTTAAATTGCAGCAGTATGAATTTTAATGTGATTTCACGCTGACACGCTTGGTTTAACACAATATTATGTTACTGTCATGAGCAGATTTTCATGACTTCATGATCACTGTGTGATTTGTTTGAGGTTCACAAATATTTCAACAAAAGTTATGCATGTAAACTAAGTGAATTACTTCTGGTCTTTTACTGTTATTAGGGAAAATGATAAGATCCTTAAAGGTACAGCGTGCTGCTCAAAAGAGATTGAAAGCCCACCAGCTGGTGGACATTTTCTAATAATTTAATAAATCTGAGTTAAACACTTGTAATGAAGGTTTTTAATCATAGCCTTATCAATGTCCATTAAGTAATTGAAAATAAATATATAAACATTTTAATTAATTTTCCATATTTTTGCTTTTTGAAATACCTTGAGGGGCAAGATGGAGGAACCAATTACAATCCAATTACAACATCATAGCTTTACCCGTTATGTTTCATGATTGAAAACACATTATTTTTAACTGATAAATGCAAAAAAATTAAACAATTTCAAACCACTTTGTAAATAAAGTATAAATGTATGCACACTATTTGATTTCTTCCCACCTTTTTAATGTCACAATTTTAATTAAAATCTAATTCGAACATATTCAGGCCACCATTTTCTAACCTATTGTATTTCATATTCAATTTGAAGAAACACAGATTTTTTTCGAGATTTATTTACATTTCAATATCACAGTATTAGGTTCATAGATATTTACAAAAAGGCCTTACATATTTAAATAAATTAACTCAATTAAATACAAATTGATAAAAAAAAGTTTCAATCAGTTCAAAAATTCTTAAATGCATGACACAGGAACCAAATATAGTACCCATTTTCCTAACTGTCTCTTAATAGCAAATTGTCTAAATGCACTAAACCAGGTTTTATAGCAATCCTTAATTGAAAGTTTATGATAGATGAAAACAAAATGTGTATCAAATGATTTGTTTTGGGCTTGAACAATTTCTCAAAAGCTATTTAAGATAATTCACATTATTGTTCAATTAAATAATTTGTTTCAAGTTTGTATAATAAAAAGCATTGAATGGATTGTTCACATGCCAAGAAATCCTTTGGTATGCTCAGCATAGGAACGTTCAATGGACCCAAATAAAGAATGTCAATTTATCACGTAATGTTTTGATGAAACTGTGCAACACCAATCATTTTTCCTGTGCACACATCTATACAAAAATAACTCATCAACAAATTTTGTCTTTAACATGTGTTTTGACCAAAGCTGTTTCTTTGTTAATAAACGTTACCTTGAAACTGCTCATGTGCAATACAATTTTGCTACAACCTTGACATCTCATATCATCAAACACTTTCTTATTGATGGCTTTTTTCGTCTATTAGTAAGCACACATTCCGGTGCAACTGTTAAAAATATTCCATGTATAATGCACATTCTGCACTGCATTGTCAAGTCTGTTAACATTTGGTACATGAAATAACTTAAATTGATAAAATCCAATGCATGTCCTCTCACCATTATTTAAATAACTTTACAAAAGTCACGACACAAGTGTTTACTGATTGGTCAATGGTAGATGTTAACAAGTCTCCATTTCTCACTGGAAAATAATGACAAGGTTCATTTGCTTCAAGATGTTCACAAGCCTTTATTGCTCCATCAACAAGAGCTGTCACCATAGAATGACTTATGCCCCCTATGAATGCTTGATAGAAGTTATGAGCTTTTTTGAAAACCTCAACGCAGATTTCGAAACCTAAACGCGGACCCTAAGTTCAAGGTCAAGGTAACAGGGGTCAAAATTTGTGTGCGTATGGAAAAGCCTTGTCCATATACACATGCATGCCAAATATGAAATTGCTATCTGAAGCGACATAGAAGTTATGAGCATTTTTCTAAACCTAAACACAAAGTGTGACGGACAGACAGATGGACGGACGGACAGTCCGATCAGTATATGCCCTCCTTTTGGGGCATAAAAATGTTCATAAGTCTCTATTGCTCCATTAAAGATGTTCACAAGCCTTCACTGCTCCATCAAAAATGTTCACAAGCCTTTATAACTCCATACAAAATGTTCACAAGCCTAAATTGCTCAATCAAAGATGTTCACAAGTCTGTATTACTCCAAGGTATTCACAAGTCTCTATTGCTCCAAGGTGTTCACAAGTCTGAATTTCTCCATCAAAAATGTTCACAAGTCTCCATTGCTCGAAAATGTTCACAAGTCTCTATTTCTCCATGGTGTTCACAAGTCTCGATATCTACAAGGTGTTCACAAGTCTCCATTGCTTCACCATGCTCACTTGTCTATCAATGTTCCCTTGGGGCGCATTTTCTTTGCTTCCAGTTCAGCCTGGAAAGAGAACAAAAATATACTGAGCAAATATGTGTTATATGTTAATAACCTTCCTCAGTGCCAAAGTTGATGTATGTAACCACTCAAGGTCTGGCCCTAAACACCTGTCTTATATAACCTGTAGACTCTTTTTAATTTTATACTAATTTTGGAACAAAGCTGCAATTTCCAACTTTTTATTGTAAGTATGACAAGTAAAAGTTAAAGACTTAATGTCACAAGATCTCTTTGTACCTTAAATACAGGTGGACATGGCAACAAAGGAAATAAATGGAATTACTGATAAAACGTATTGAGATACATATGTTTTTAGTCTACTGTTTCTTCTCAAACACTGTAAGCTGAAATTCAATATTTGCTACACTGTCTAATAAAAACGAAAAACAATTATTGCATAAACAGATAGCTGCTTGGTATATAGATAATGTAGAGTAAGCGCTAGATAAACCATAAGTGTATTTTGCAAGTCTTACAAACAAATTAGCAAAAGGCATGCCAACTCAAAATAATGATGTTGGTTTCATGTAGTATAAAAATCATATTTTGGTAAGATGTCACATAAAAACACACACAAAATAGTAAAATTAACAATCAAATTAAAGTGAGCTAAAATGAGCAAAGGGAAAAATAATTAAGTATATATATAACGGTATCATGCGAAAATGGTTCTTATGCCATAGGCAGCCAGCAAAGATTTAGACCAGCCTGCTAAACTACGCAGTCAACAGGAGCTAACCTGTCTGCTAATGATGCCAAGAAACCACGTGTGACTTTATAGCAAACAACAAAGTTCCTTGCCAAACTTTGACTGGTCTTAAGCGACGCTGACTTAATATGGCATTGGACCCTTTTTCGTATGACACATCTCATGTATCATTTAAACCATAGACATAATAAGATAAACATGTCACCTGTTCAATAAGTTTTCGTTTGCTCATTCCCTTCCGTAGCATTTGCTTCTCTATCACCTTTGCGTTGGCTGCATACGAGTCAGCTATCTCTTTCTGTAAAGAGTAACACGGTACTGAGTTTATACCTATTTATTGTATGCCTTTTATTTCACAGTTTCAAACAGCCAAAAATAAAAGTGAAAATTAACGATAATTTTTATTGTTTTAACCAGAACTATTTTTAGATATCTTTGGTTTCCCCATTGTGACCCCCCAATTAAAGCAATTTTAACAAGGGAGACTTCTCTGCAGTGATTTTTTTATACAAATATACGGATGAGCTTTCTTTTAAAATAATGGGGGGGGGGGGGTGCCCAACATGGAATTATAATGTCCTGAATGGAAAAAATAAAAAAAATAATCTGTAATTGGTAAGCATAAAATAAAAAGCAACTTTGTCGCATTTGTTGGAATATCTATTTTAATTTTTAAGAGTGGCACAACTTAAGAAATTTTGTTAACACTTTCTGCGAAGATTTAGGGTGTTCTGCTTGTTCACCCATGAATTAAAATCGATATTCCACCAAATCCAACAAATATCCTCTTTATTTAAGCTGGATTGCAATGAAAGCCTTATGCCTATTGAGACACTACTCGAGTCCATTTCCAGTGTAGAACCAGTACTTTGTGACTTTTGGGAAGATATAAAGAACGCACACACCAAAAACGGTTTCAAACTCATGACCAACCGGTCGCTAGGCGGACACCATATCCACTAAGCCATGGCGACCTCAATAGATAGTACTTGGGCCTCGTCTCACCAACATACTTAAGTCAAAATTAATACTCAACTTAGAAGGTTTTTTTCTTTCTCAATATTGAAAGTTTTTCCTGTTTAAACTTTGAAGGAATTGTATCCAACATTTTTTTTATCAAAGTTTGATCATCATGGATACAATGAAAACAGTCAAAGAAATTACTGGTACTTATTATCATTCGTGTATTTATAAAATTTTGACTTTAAAAGTTGGGTATTATGTATCAAATATTGAGTCCAGTGCATAGATGTCAGATGTTGATTATATAGCAACATTTCATTGACGGTTGAGTCTACTGATGCAAACCTGGTTGAGTTGGAGGCAGTTTACCCTTCAGAATCTGTATTGTCCAGATTTAAACAGTTGATACTCTGCAGTTTATCCTACAGAATCTGTATTGTCCAGATTTATACAGTTGATACTCTGCAGTTTATCCTACAGAATCTGTATTGTCCAGATTTATACAGTTGATACTCTGCAGTTTATCCTACAGAATCTGTATTGTCCAGATTTATACAGTTGATACTCTGCAGTTTATCCTACAGAATCTGTATTGTCAAAATTTATACAGTTGATACTCTGCAGTTTATCCTACAGAATCTGTATTGTCCAGATTTTTTACAGTTGATACTCTGCAGTTTATCCTACAGAATCTGTATTGTCCAGATTTATACAGTTGATACTCTGCAGTTTATCCTACAGAATCTGTATTGTCCAGATTTATACAGTTGATACTCTGAAGCAAGGCTTCAGTTGAAAGATTGTTTCGTTTAACCCTTTGCATGCTAGGATATTTGTCTTCTGCTAAATTGGTGTCTGCTGAATTTCTAAAATCATCATTTTCTTCACTTTTTTTCAAAGACCGCTATCAGAGTAGCAAACAGTTTAGATCCTGATCAGACGCCACATTCTGTGGCATCTGATCAGGATTCAAACTGTTTGCAAAGGCCTTTAAAATTCGGTTTCAACGCTAAAAGGGTTTATAAACTGATTGTAAAGTGCTAATAGAAATAGGATTTCGTAGGAAACAAGAGGGCCTGAAAGGCCCAAGGTATCCCCCGCAACATATGCTTTGTTTGAGGATGGGTGCAAATTGGACGGATGAACATAATGATAGATGGACGGACGGAGGACAATAACACAAAACTAAGACAAAGGAAGGTTCTTAAGCTATGCCAAAGCGCTTCCAAGTTATGGCTCCAGACACAAAAGTGCCTATAGTAAAAAGCATTTTTTCAAGATACAAAGGGCCATAAGTCTGTTTTTAACAGATGGTGTACAATGCCATTTGGCGTGCATCATCCTCTTATGCATATATATATATACTCATATCAAGTTTAAATGAAATCCGCCAAAGCACTTCCAAGATATGGCTCCGGACACAAAAGTGCCGGACGGACAGCCGGACGGACGGACAACGCCAAAACAATATCCCTCCGCCTCTGGCGCGGGAATATATTCATACCAAGTTTCAAAGAAATCCGCCAAAGCGCTTCCAAGATATGGCTCCGGACACAAAAATGCCTATAGTAAAAAGCATTTTTTCAAGATACAAAGGGCCATAAGTCTGTTTTTAACAGATGGTGTACAATGCCATTTGGCGTGCATCATCCTCTTATGCATATATATACTCATACCAAGTTTAAATGAAATCCGCCAAAGCACTTCCAAGATATGGCTCCGGACACAAAAGTGCCTATAGTAAAAAGCATTTTTCCAAGATACAAAGGGCCATAAATCTGTTTTTAACAGATGGTGTACAATGCCATTTGGCGTGCATCATCCTCTTATGCATATATATACTCATACCAAGTTTCAATGAAATCCGCCAAAGAACTTCCAAGATATGGCTCCGGACACTAAAAAGCATTTTTTCAAGATACAAAGGGCCATAAGTCTGTTTTTAACAGATGGTGTACAATGCCATTTGGCGTGCATCATCCTCTTATGCATATATATACTCATACCAAGTTTAAATGAAATCCACCAAAGAACTTCCAAGATATGGCTCCGGACACAAAAGTGCCGGACGGAGGGACGGACGGACAACGCCAAAACAATATCCCTACGCCTCTGGCGGGGGATAATAATATACTCACCACTTTGATATTTCTTACTTATTATTTGTACTCTTTTATACAGTGTTCAGCAAAGTATTTAAATTTCCAAATATGAATGAGAACGCCGCTCATTTTTCCAATTCGACCATTACTGGTAACATTCCCAAAGTGGTGAGGAAAAATGTTGTACTCATATACTTAGTTACATGTAATTAAAATAAAATTGAGATATAATAATCATTAGACATTTATTTGAAAAAAATAATTCAAATCAGGATTTGTTTCTTCGATTTGGGATTAAAAAAACAAACACTTTTAGCTTTCGGAATGGGTCTGTCTAACGGACCCGTAAATACGCCAGGAACAGGCCTGATGATTGGTGGTTATAGCGCTATGGTTACTTACAGCTTCCAGCTCTTCCTCCTCATCCTCCATGGTTGACACGGTAACGGAGCTGAACTTGCCCATGTTTTTTGTGTGCTTTGTCAGGGTCACCTGCAGATGACAGTTGTATTAAATTATGTATATGAGCCTTGCTCTGGGAAAACAGGGCCTAATGCGTGTGCATAAAGTGTCGTCCCAGATAAGCCTGTGCTGTCTGCAAAGGCTAATCAGGGACGACACTTTCCCCCATTAACTGGATTATGCCCAAAATACTTCTTCGAAATAAAAAAAAATCGTATAACTGTGTAATCTTTGTATAAGTCATCCCTGTGACGCATATGCTGAGGCTATTTTAAACTATGTGCATTTTAACAGTGTTGAATATAATATAGTTACGTGGAGATATCGTTCACTTTGATTTACACACTGTTTGCCTTATTGTAACACACGCAGCCAAGTTTTAGAACTAGGCCCCAACAATAAAACACTTAATTAAAATATAGGGCTAAAAATATTATAAATATATATATAACAAGACTATTGCCAAGCAATATATGTCCCCTACCGGCTCCACCATTGTCAGAATTTTTAATTTATTTATTTGTTGCCATAGCAACCACAATTTTTGACGTAGAAACAAAATGAAATGATGTGTATAATATCCATATTGCCATCTATTCATATTTCAAGTTTCATGAAAAAATATGAAAAACTTTTAAAGTTATCGCAGGATCCAGAAAACCACCATTTTCAGCAGTATTTCTAGTCTATTTGTTGCCATAGCAACCAGAATTTTTGACGTAGGAACAAAATGAAATGACGTGCATAATGTCCATATTGCCATCTATCCATGTTTCAAGTTTCATGAAAAAATATTAAGAACTTTTAAAGTTATCGCAGGATCCAGAAAAGTGTGACAGACTCACAGACAGACAAACAGACACACAGAGCGAAAACCATAAGCCCCTCCGGTGAAACCTGTAGGGGACAAAAATAATATAAATATAGGGATTTTCATTTGTCTATAGAAGCTCTTAAAAACAATTGGCATATGTTGGCATATGTTGAGAGAACCCCTTTGAATAAATTTGCAGCTTTCACTAGGTATGTATGACAGTCCGTACATAGATGTGAAAACCTTATTGAGTTTTGGACGATTTAATTCAATAATCCACAAAATTAATGACCATCACATGGGGAAATTTGTCAACAGAAAATAATTATTTATATTTTGATGAAGAGAAAGCTTTTTTCCCCCGGCAGTTATAGTGCAGTTGTACCGGTGTGCCTTTAGTTCAAAATCAATGTTGTTGTGATGCTCGTTTTTCTTATTATTGTTATACACTGCTTCAAATTTTCACAAGCACCTGCAAGCTTTGATCCAACAGGTGCTTGCATTCTGCTTAAGGCAAATCGCATCACGAATGCACTAATCAGATTTTCATGTATCGCCACTTTCACAAGATGTATATGAGATTAAGAGATTGTTTTATGACTAATTTGGTCTAGATTTGTGCACCTTCGTTGTACATCGCATTCTCACTTGTTTGTATGTGACAAACATATTAATCAGAGAAGATTTTTAAAGTCATTTAGTATACAAGTCTATACATATCATGTGACCCCTGGGGCATGGTAAGTTTTGACCTCAAGGGTATGATTTGAAAATCTTTGTAGAAGACCACACGACGATATTACACACAAAATAGTAAACCTCTGAGCCATTCTGTTTAAGAGATTTTCTAAAATTTCAAACATGAAAAATATATTATTAGCTCAGGTGACCTACATATGCAGTGGACTAGAACCAATTGAACAACTTTGAAAAATGGTCATCCAAAACCATTTAATGTAATGTGCCTTTGTTATTAAAGCGTAACTTAAATGTAGTAATTTGTGATTTAACAGTGTTTTTCGAATACTGATACTTGAATGAAAAAATGTATACTTTAACAGTAATGTTTTTGGTCAATGCATTGGTGTATAGCACAGGTGGTTAGCGTGTGGCTATATAATTAATTAGTGAAAACATCATTTTGAATGATAAATAATCATATTATAACGAAAAATTAACTTTTCTGAAAAAAAAAATTCACTATCAAATATATATATATAACAAGGTATGCAACTCAAATTCAGCCAAAAACGGGGTGCATCGCTTTGAACAGTCATATCTTCATTAATTGTGCAGCGATTTTCACGATCTCGGTCTTATTCAACGCAGAAATGAATTTCCTTTCTGGAAATGTATATGTCTTGCAATATTTATACAAATGCTGTGTCAACTTTTAAGATATGAGTCCACTGTTTACACTGACCACTGGGATATGATTGAACTGTTTACACTGACCGCTGGGATATGAGTGAACTGTTTACACTGACCACTGGGATATGAGTGAACTGTTTATAATGACCACTGGGATATGAGTGTACTATTTATACTAGTGATGTCAACGAATATCTGAATATCCGAATATTCGGTCCCGCATCGAATATTCAAATACTATTTTTTAAATCGAATGTTCAGAAGAAAAAATTCAAAAAAATCGAGTAATTTCAAAGACTTTGTATTTGTGAAATTTGCTTCAAACATTGTTAATAAAAGTTGTTCCTCGTTTTATAGTGTTTATTTCGGTAGGCACAATGATGCGTTGCTATGGTGATGACAGTATACCTGTCATAAATCCCGCTAATTGCCTACCTTTAGGAAACTTTAATTAACCAAAGACAGTCACTTTGTGTCAAAATTATGATAGGTGTAAATTGTCCCGATTAAAACACCGACCCGCACTTGATCTAATGACTTGAATTACATTTAAAATGATAAAAGGTTAAATGAGTAAAGGAAAAGCCGACTTGGTGTAAAAAACAAATAAGAACTTATGCAAAAGATTTTTATTGATGTAAATCGCGTTATCCAATCGAAAATGTTTTTGTTTGCTCTAATTAAATTGAGTAAATGCGTATCGTATGGTTATAATCAAAGTTGATTTTTTTTTTCCAACATATGTTGATCGAATATCTGAATATTCGTTCGGAAGGATGAACGAATATTTGAATACCAAAATCGGTATTCATTGCCATCCCTAATTTATACTGACCACTGGGATATGATTGTTCTGTTTACACCAACCACTGGGATATGAGTGAACTGTTTACATTGATCACTGGGATATGAGTCTACTGCTTACACTGACCACTGGGATATGAGAGAACTGTTTACACTGACCACTGGGATATGAGTAAACTGTTTACACTGACCACTGGGATATGAGTGTACTATTTATACTAACCACTAGGATATGAGTGAACTGTTTACATTGATCACTGGGATATGAGTCTACTGCTTACACTGACCACTGGGATATGAGAGAACTGTTTACACTGACCACTGGGATATGAGTGAACTGTTTACACTGACCAAAGGGATATGAGTGTACTGTTTACACTGACCACTGGGATATGAGTGAACTGTTTACACTGACCAAAGGAATATGAGTGAACTGTTTACACTGACCACTGGGATATGAGTGAACTGTTTACACTGACAAAAGGGATATGAGTGCACTGTTTACACTGACCACTGGGATATGAGTGGTCTGTTTACACTGACCACTGGGATATGAGTGAACTATTTACACTGACCACTGGGATATGAGTGGTCTGTTTACACTGACCACTGGGATATAAGTGAACTGTTTACACTGACCACTGGGATTTGAGTGAACTGTTTACACTGACAACTGGGCTATGAGTGAACTGTTTACACCACCCACTGGGATATGAGTCTACTGTTTACACTGACCACTGGGATATGAGAGTACTATTTATACTGACCACTGGGATATGAGTGAACTGTTTACATTGATCACTGAGATATGAGTGAACTGTTTACACTGACCACTGGGATATGAGTGAACTGTTTACATTGATCACTGGGATATGAGTGAACCGTTTTAACTGACCACTGGGATATGAGTGAACTGTTTACACTGACCACTGGGATATGAGTGAACTGTATGCACTGACCACTGGGATATGAGTCAACTGTTTACACTGACCACTGGGATATGAGTGAACTGTTTACACTGACCACTGGGATATGATTGTACTGTTTACACTGACCACTGGGATATGAGTGTACTGTTTACATTTGGCGCAGAACGCGGCTACAGCACATTTGGCTTATTTCAATGACAGATACCCATTTATACTCCTGGGTGGAGAGCAGCAAGCTTGGGATGAATTCTATGCTTCACATTGAACAAAACCATGATTTTTACCTTCTTAGGCTGAGCAATCTGGCTGTAGACGTCTTTCTTTACTCCGTCTGTTTTCAGCGCCCCGTCAATGGCAAACATGACCGTGCTGCGACCCTGGTGATGGTACGCTATCCACAGTCCACATCTGAAATGGCACTGCTATTTTGGGTTTATTTTATAGTTGTTATTGGGTCACATTCCAAATTGCGGAAAATATCTTTCCACACAGGAAAAGGCACGGCTTGTATTTACCAACAAAGTTCTTAGAGTTAGGTCTCCGAACAAAGAATATTCTTTAAATTGCAAAAATCAATTACTGCTTTAATTTTAAAAAAAACTTGGCATTAACCATCTCTATTTACATGCCCTGGGCTTTTTTGGCTATTTTGATATTCCAAATCGCAAAAGGAATCTTTTCCCCAAAATCCATTTAATTCACAATTCATTGTTTTACTTTTTGATATTTAGTAATAGAAATGATTAGTCTAGAAATGAAGAGTGTTGCACTTCTAATATCCATTTTACTGATATGTTAATGTTTGGAATTAACTGATTTATGTAAACTTTTATCAACAATAAATTAAAATTTATACATAAAACTATGTTTTTCCTACAATCAAGAGTAAATTGACGATAAACTGCAAAATTTCATAGGCAAAGGTCATATTCCAAAAATGATAAGAAAAAAGTCCCAGAAGGAGACCAGAATCAAAAACCAATCTACATATTGAAGGCTTGAAACAAAACTTTTCTATTTAACATGTGACAAAATTAGGATGACAATAGATTTTTTAGCATTTGCTAAAGGAACAAAAAGACTGGTAATGACTTAAGATTTCTTATTGTAAAGCTTCTAAGACCATTAGAGGTAATGTAAAAACTTCATTCCGGCACTTTCAAGTAATTGTTACTTTCCAGTAAGTAAAAGAAGTAACATACTCACCTTTTGCACTTTTGCCTGTACTGCTTTTCAATGCCATTTGGTCTGGAAAAGCAAACGAGTGTAGATCAAAATTTACAAGATTTATTTAAAGGCATTTTATTGACTGTGAACAACATTTTGTCATGCTTTTTTAAGAAAATCTTTCAATAACAGTTTGTATATTATAAAACAACAAGCCACTTTGATTTTTATTTTATTTTATTATATCCCTTTAAAAATATTACTTCCCTTGTAAAAATGATCTGTACCTGCCAAATGATAAATATAAATTATCTCCCTTTAAAGCTTGTTACTTCCCTTGGATTTGTTCTTTCGACCTTTGAACTTGAAGGATGACCTTGACCTTTCACCACTCACAATGTACAGCTCCATGAGATACACATGCATGCCAAATATCAAGTTGCTATCTTCAATATTGCAAAAGTTATGGCAAATGTTAAAGTATTCGGACGGACTGACAGACAGTTTAAATGCTATATGCCACCCTACCGGGGGCATAACAAGAGCTGTCAGAGGACAGCATGCTTGACTATTCGAGTGCTTGACAGTATAACGTAAGCCATCATGGAGATGAGGTGGGGGGTATAATGTGGGTGTGTGATAATTTAATAGATGATCTTTAAAAATTAAGAAAAACAAATTTTTTGAGGGGGTGGGGGGTGGGGGGAGAGGGGGGGGGGGTATAATGTGGGTGTGTGATCATTAAATAGATGATCTTTCAGAAATAAGAAAAAATAAAAAAAATTGGGGGGGGGGGGGTGGGGGGGGGGCGTGGGGGATGGTTTGGGTGGAGTGCATTGTGGTATGTAAGGTAAGTGTTGTTTTGTCAAACTTTAACATAGATTTATCAATAATATGCATATTCTAAGTATAAAAGGGGCCATAATTCTGTCAAAATGCTTGATACAGTTGTCTGCTCTTGTTTATTGGTTGGGGTCATGTTGGTAAACAAGTATGCAAAATATGAAAGCAATATGTCAAGGGACACAGGAAATATTTGGGGAAGTACACAAACTTTAACATAGATTTATAAATAATATGCGTATTCTCAGTATAAATGGGGCAATAATTCTGTCAAAATGCTTGATACAGTTGTCTGCTCTTGTTTATAGGTTGGGGTCATGATGGTAAACAAGTATGCAAAATATGAAAGCAATATGTCAAGGGACATTGAAAATATTCGGGGTAGAACGCAAACTTTAACATTTGCTGCATATTCTGAGTGGAAAAGGGGCCATAATTATGAAAAAATGCTTGATAGAGTTGTCTGCTCTTGTTTATAGGTTGGGGTCATGTTGGTAAACAAGTATGCAAAATATGAAAGCAATATGTCAAGGGACAAGGGAAAATAATTGGGGTAGTACGAAAACTTTAACATTTGCACGGCAACGGAAACTCTGACGCCGGGGTGAGTAGGATAGCTCCACTATATATATTTCATATATAATAGTCGAGCTAAAAATAGTATATATTTATCAAAAGGACAAAGTTAATTTTGACATTAATACTACAATATGATAACTCATTTAATGATTTATTAGATTTTATTTCCCTGTATAAAATGTTCCATTTCCAAAGCTCAAAGCAACCGACATATATTATACCAGGGTGCGGGATCAAAAGGTTTTCAATGGTTTACACATGGGCTGGAAAGAATGTAATCACACCATCACAAACTTTATTTTTGCATATATCTCAAGTTATTGAAATACTTTTGCAAACATTTTTGTGCATAAAAGACAGTTTTTCTTGTAGTTTGTGTCGATATCTTATTAAATATTTAAGTTAAGATTAAAGAATAAATCCTTGAATACGTCTGAAATCGGTGTGAAAATTTCACATTGCGTGCTGCATAACTGTATACATGAATGCAGTATACCTGAGTATTGATGAAATATTTGGCCAGGAACACAGGCTTATTAAATAAAGTAATTCTGATGTATTTTAAATTGCCATAAGCAGCATAAAAAGCTGTATTTTGTGCACAAGTTCAAATGCTTAAGAAAAATTGTTTTAAACAGTTTTTTTAAATAAAGCACCACTTCTCGTTGTGTTGAAATAAAGCACCACTTCTCGATGTGTTTAAATCCATTAAGTTTTATTGGGAACCCCACAAAGTCACATGATCCGGCACCCTGATATATGTACTACTGTTTTAAATTTTAATGTATATTGATCTTTTATTTCACAACATTATTTCTGAACATCAATTTCTCCTATGTCTGATTCATGGACTGGATAATATGTTAAAACAAGAAAGCAGCTTTTAAACAAGCATGGAAATTATCAAAACTTAAGAATCTGAATGGTGTAGTACATATAACAATGAAAACACTTATAACACATCCTAAAATATATAGCAAACATTTCATAATTTATGGAAAGGTTGCCCAGGGGGCTTAGTTAAACCAAGCTTATGAAAAATATATGAAACATATTTGCATCAAATCATTGCACACTGTACTGGTCACTTTCATCATTGTTTACCTCTGCAAGTAGACTATTTCATCTGGATCACATGTGAGCTTGTAAGCATGTTTACTGCTGTCGATCACTCTGGAACCATCCCTTGGTCTGAGTGGAAGTTTCTCCATGGGACAATCTACAGCAGGATTTGTTAAAGAAACTTCAGCAAACACGTTGTATAACTTATTATCCAGCAATGGGGACTGAAGCTAAACTCATAGAGAAAGTCTACCACAGCTGTGGAAACAACCCTTCCTCTTAAGCATCCATGCTTTTCAACAACTGAAATAATTCTAACTCTGCCAAGACATATTTTAACATACGTTCTGATAGATTTCATATTATTTTAGCAAAAAAATGTGTCTTCTATAGAGTGTTGATAGGATTTTCTTCAATTTGGCAAAGTGACCTTGTGTGTGTGTTTTTTTTCGCTGATTGGTACACATTTTACACACAAATTGGTAATTCTTTGTTAAACACCTTTCAACAAGATGTGAACAGGGCACATACTTAACGAAGATGGGAACCAGTGGCCTAGCAAGAATCTTTCAGCCGTGTTCTGGGAAAACTAGTCTTAATGCATGTGAGTCCTTAATTGGCCTGTGCTATGATTGGCCCCATTTAAGGGCCTTGTTATAATTGATCATAATTTGTTGCTCCAAAACAGTAATGCTTCTGGAGACACCAATAAATAAGCTTTACCATTGTCAAAACCTTTATCATTATCAGACTGAGCTTGCAATAACAGCTGAATATTATAAAGACGCAGATAAATGGAGTAGTTCTTCTTGAATGCACTGAGCTTTTATGAGTACATACGTACAGCTTAAACTTCTTCTTGTTAACCCATTTTTTAATGTCAAAAAATTATGCAGGCTTCCTGAAAAGGCCGGCCCGCCGGTCTTGTCCCGCAAAATTCTTAACAGTCGGGCGAAGTTTCTAATATCGCCGGTCCTTGTGACAGGCCAAACAAATTATGACTAAATACTGAAAAGTCTAATACTTGCCAAAAGAACAAAAACACCCCATTAGAATCACTTGTTTCGTGAATTTCAAGCCTTTTTGTCATAAAGAACACTAACGCGTCACTGATTCTTAAGAGTGCTCTCCCTTTGAAATATTGTTATTTCAAAAACGTCAATTTCAATGGTCCAACATATAACCATCTTTCCAATTACAATGATTGTAACAAAAAACTACAAATGAAAAACGTTTGTTGTCGCTTAAGTTCTTCATTGGCAACACCAATCGTGTCATGTTATTTTGTTTTGAGTCTGACTAGAATTTAAAACGAGTATATACGGTTTTGTCAAATATAAATGAATTTATATAAGATGTGTAAAAAACTTATTATATATATCTTTCAATATAAAATAAAAGTTCAGTTGAACATGTGTTGAAAAATGCGAAATAAGCCAAATATTTAATTCTGAAATAGAAAACGGCTGTACAGTCGAATTCGCCAGCATGTATATCATTCATGTACAATTGGAATCTAAACTTAGTTTAACTGTTCATTTTAAATTTCTGCAACGATATTTATTCATACGACACACGAACACTAACTCTGGTCCTAATAAAAGGACGAATCGGTTATTGTAGGAAAATATGTTCGTCCCAATCGAGTCGGGGCGCTAATTTGTCTTTGCTGCATTTTATGAAATTGGTATTTAATGTATAGTTTTTCTTGCGTATTTTGTGTTATTGTAACATATTTTATCAATTTATTATAATTAATTACATTTAAAAATCGTATATACTCGCTTTAAAGCTGTTGTCCATCATACACTGTAATCACTTGAACACGCAAGTGTTTTGTTTTACTTTATCGAGTGTACTTATACACAGGCTTTACATTGCAATAAATATGATGATATATATATTTATTCTTCAGTTATAAACTCACGCTGTTCGGTCAGGTGAATTTTTGTCCGGACAGGCTAACTTTTCCATCAGCCTGTCCAGTTGACAGGCACTTTTTGGGACTTTTCAGGAAGCCTGAAATATGTCTCACATATGTCTATAAAATCAAAATCAATCAACCTTATACATTTTAACAAACACAATACCTGTTATTACCGATATCAATTTGCGAGTGAATTGTGCAGAAAAACTCAAAACAAAACTTTATACAAAATCAAACTGAAAGCCGATGTTCTGGAGATTGTCGGTATATAACGAGGAGATAGTCTATAGCGTTTTTTCAAATTCGGAATGACTCGAAATACTCGGCTTTGTCCATTACAAAAACATATACATTTAAAAGAACCATTGAAGTTTTTGAAACTTTGGATTAATATCAATATTATGAGAGCATAACATATCATGTAAATTGTTTTAATTTGGGCATTATGGCTATATTTACGATCTATTTGTGTTTATTTATGCCAGAAAATAGTTTATGTGGCTAATTTTTCCGATTAATCTGCCGCCCGGATTTTGGGCTGCGAGTTTCTATGGAAAATCGGGTTGTCAGTTGCAACTCCGAGCGATCGGGAGGGTCAATAGCAGGGAGTTGTATTATTGCAACTAATAAATGGAGTAGGCATAGTTAAATGGAATGGAAAAGAAGTGGAAGAAGAAGAGAAGAAGGGTATAAAACGGCGAAAAATAAATGTTGTGAACTGGTCGACGCCTTTTTGTTTGTCACCTGATTACCCCCTCTGTGTACACTTTAATTAAAGTATCTTTAAAGTACCTCTTTTCGAACCTCACCTCTTTTCTAACCCTTCATTTGTTTACATTTTATGCGCATGAGCGCACCACGTCACTGTTTTTTGTGTAGAAGTAATTTGTTTACGATGACTCGCGCAGAGCGCCAAAGCAGCGAAAATGTGTCAAAAACATGGAGAATCAGTAGATTTATCATAAAACACTTAAAAATCATTGTATTTTTTAATGCTTTCTACATATAGAAGGATTTTTCTCAAAAAACTATAAAAACATGGTCTAATTTTTTTTCTCAACTTTGCTTGACAAAATTACACATTTCGGCTGCTGCAATAAGTCATGTGACCATGGTCAAAACATGTGACTAATTAATTTTTTTATGTTGTACACTGAAGGGTTCGAAAGCAGGTACTTGTTGTTATGGCGGCATTGATAGTTTTACATGATATTGACGTGTTGGAAACTTGCAAAAATCTGTTATCAAAAGAGGATTAAATTAGCAATTTAAGGTGCCAGCCATGAAGAAACAATTTATTTATCAAATAGAGTACTTATTAGTATGTTTCACTATTTTCATTATTATACGGGCAAAAGCCTGCGAAGCGGGCGTTGACCGTTTATTTGTATCACTTTTCTGAAATACAAAGAGACATAACCTTATAGGGATACAAGTCAAATAATTTCTGCCGTCACCTATTTTCGCGATGGAAAATCATAGAGCGCTGGAGCACATAGGCACTTCGACAAACGCTATATGACACGTAGATGCATTCCTCATGAAATAATACGGCATGGCAGTAATTATTAAGTAGCGAATCGTACTCTATGTTATTGTATTATGATTTTCTACGATCAAAATACGTCTGTTTGCCTCCCTGTGTGAAACTTCCTGTTTCCCTTAATGCATTCCAAATTGAAAATTGCTCTAGATGTTGTTAACAAAATCTTAAAAAAGATAACCCGTCTAAATTATTTGCGTACTTCCGGTTTACAATACCGAATAAGATTAGTTTCGAATTAACTTCTTCAATGAACCCAATATTCTATAGTTAATATTATCCCTTTACATAAATAAACAATTGTTTAAAAGTTAAATTTGTTCACAACATGAACGGCCGTGTTTCTTTCGTCGACAATTATACATGTCTGTGTGACGTCACTGCTTTCGTCGATACATCATTAAGAAGTAAAAATTGAAACTGACATACTCTGGTGGATGTTTACATTGTTGAAATTTAATAAATTTATGGAATGCACTCAATTGGTAAGTCATTATTAAATTAAAATATTGCGTTTGGTTACATAAAACATCAATCTATATACATGTAATATTGCTATAGACTACCTTTGATAGCATGGGAACTGTTTTCCGCACATACAAAATTTCGCCGATTTTAAATTTAAGGTCATTATTATTCAGTCAAACTAATGGAACATAAAAGTTATCATTTTATTAAGTTTTGGAGTTATTTCTTGAGTATATTCTACGTGATTATTCTCAAGACCCTTTCTTTTGTGATGTATTAAGTTACATTGTGATTGTAAACAATATTGTATCTCCGACTCATACTCGATCATTTTCGTACCAAACTGTTTCAAACTGTAAAAAAAATCAAACTGTGCTTACATACACATTGGAAATAGACTAATTCATATGGATATTTTATGGATTCTTTTTGATTTTCTTTGAGAAGCTGCTCTGTCAAATGCTGGACTTCACACATTCCATGCAGCATTCTGCTCAACAACATTCTGCTCTGCTGAGCTTTGTACTCAACAACCAAGCAATTCTGGACCTAAAAAGCTTGACCGGGACTGAAACATTAGCAATTGTGACTCTGTAATGTTCAGCGTTAGTGGACTGTAAAGAAACTGCAATTATTGTGACGAGACTCTGTATGTCTGTAAGCAAAAAGAATATACAGCATAACAAATATCAGGTGTGAAAACAATGTGAAAGAATAGTGAAATTAACAATTTGCAATCAGGCATGTCAAATGAGTTGTTGATTTTAAAAATGATAGTTCCCAGGCAGCTCTAGACGTTTTTTTTTCTGTATTTCTATTACTAGTATTAATTCATAAAATGTATGCCACAATTAAAAAGCACACTCTGTTTAGAGACCATTGTGTTGTCTCATTGTGTGATGATGACTTTGAGTAATACATTGTACATTAAACAATATCTACTAAGTTGTTTTTAAGTATCAGATTTCTTGTTTATTATATAAATGAATGTTAATTTTTGCTTAAATATAAATGTGCATAATGCAGTGCCAGTAGCACACTTTGCAATATTTTAAATACAAAAGAGTGTGCTGTACACTTGAACTTATACCTATAATTAATAATCCTTGCCTAAAAATTCATTTGACACACCTGAGACCATGTTGTGTATTACCATTATTATTTTGCACATTATGCTGAAACTTTGAAAAAATTGCAAATAAGCGAAAAGCAGAAGTTTAGTCTTGTCAACTGTCTCTGATTACCACTGATTACTTACTTTTGAAGACCATATAAGAAGCGAAGTGTAGGATACGGTATTCATTTTATTTGATGACTGCTTGTTATTATTTCTTCATAGAAGGCATACTGGATGAGTGGAGTATTTTTTTTGGTTCTACATCTTTGATGAAGTCAACTCATTGACATTTAGTGCCATGACTGAGCGTCTTTTTTAACTAACAAACGCGTGGTAGGAACTTACCGAATATATGCAAACTCATAACAGTGTGTCTAATACTACATGTGTTGAGTGCACAGAAACAAGGGCGAGAAGATAGGGGTATAAATGAACATACTGAATGTGTTATTTTGTTTATGAGCTTGAATATACAAAAACTTGACTTTAATCAATTGGGATGTACATGCAGTTTAATAATCGGGTTGTTATTTAATAATCATATTCATGTGGAAACTGCCTCATTCACATGCAATACGCAGCTGCTGTCTATATGTTTAATGCCACATTCCATAATGACTGAATATCTTTACTTTCAAAACATGAAAATGAATTAAATGAAATGAAAATAAACAAAATAATGTAATTAAATTCAGGTGAAAAATATTTGATCATATTTTATTTAAATATGGTTTGGTAAATTATTTACTGGTAAAACAATTCTTGTTGATAACAGTAAATTCGTGATAATAAGTATGTTGTTGTTTATTTTTTGTCTCACACATAAAGTGACAGGTACACTCATATATTTAGCGTTAAGCTTATGATGTGGGTCTTCATCATAAACCTAAATTTTTTCTACTCGTATTTTCTCCTTAGCACCAACCTAGTAATGTTCAATCTGTGTATGCCATAAGCGATAGTTTTTACCAACTGTTAATTCCTGAGGATTCAGAAAAATACAATACGTTTACCACATTTCATGACATAAGCTCTCACAGTGCGGAAGATATGCAAAGAGTATTGTGTCCAAAGCCAAAGGTGATATTTCTGGTCTGTGTAATTTTGCGCAGTGAATGAGGTCTATGCACTTCTTTCAAGATAGACGCAAACACTCCCGCAAGCATTGTTGCATTTATATATTTATTAACATTTATTAAGTACAAAAAGTTTTTCATTTACATATGCAGGGGATACATTTACGATGTCGATGATTTAGACATGGGACCAAAATAATGAAGTATGGCACCTTTCTTTTTTTATGCTTAAGTTAAGTTCGTTTTAGAAATAATCTCACCCTAAAACATAAATGGCATCCCTGCATATGGAAAACATCAATAAAACACAGTTTCGTGAGAATTTTTTTTTTAATTCTAACATTGTTTTGAAAAATGGAAACAAAAAATGAAATACATGTTTAAGAGTTTGAAAACAGTAGTACAAGGGGTTACTATACAAAAAGCATAGCTTCATAAACTTGTTTAAGATTTAAACAAATTATATTTTATTTCTTTGCTAAATTACATATTGTTTTGTAAAGAAATTGAATGTTTTGTTGCATGATAATGTGCATACATATATTACCCGTGTTATTTTTTATCAAACATCAAATAAGCTTTTGCCCGTAAATTAGGTAGCACCTATAGACCAATTCATTGTTATTGTTTTGATTCCGAATTTTCGCGCATGCGCGATGCGCTGGTAGGCAAAAGCACTGGGTACAGTTACGATAAACACTATGTCATATAGATAACGGCACGTGTTTAGTCAATATATCGAAAACATTAACAACAACATCATAACACCTAAATACTATTAAATATATTGCATTTTTAATGTCAATATTGTTTAATTAATACATGTATTCTTATCTATAAAAAAATATATACTCGTTAGTCATTAGCATCAAGGTAAAGGTGGTCTGAAGACTTAACACCGACAATTTCACAAAACAAAGCTATGCATTAGCCGTTGTATTTCTTGCAGAAGGACTTCAAAAATTACAAAAAATAATAAAGCATCCCATTATATAATTATAATTATCAATTGTATGAGTATGAAAGTGTGGTAAAAAAAATGAGTGAAAGAAAAGGGGTGCATTAAAATCTGACATACCGTTACAACAAAGCCCTATTAAAAGCGAAGTGCATGACAGTATTTAAATGTTATGATCATTTTCTTTTAAATTGGATGATTTGTTTTTAAGGTGAATAACACTATAGATGAATCGTAATATACAACTGAAAAACACAACTTCACATGATGCAAATTAACCTGTGAATTCATGTATATTGAAATTCCTTTACACGTGTATATGAGTGACAAATATCTTACATTTTATAATATATATCTACATTGTTTTTTATTTTTCGTAAATATTATTTACCCCGGTAGTCATACGTAATTTCTTGTTTTCATGATGTCGTTTGTGCATGGCCGTAACATTCAATCTTCAAACGGAATGACGTAGTTTTCATTAACCGGTACCGCTAAATACGTTTAATGATTATATGTACATTTACCATTTATTAAATACGTTTTGTTATAAATTACCAGCAAACAGGCTAGTATCTTCAAAGCGTACATTTTCTGTTAATATATACTGGACAAATTATTATTTTTTATTTTTTTACGATATGTAGCATATCTAATTGAACAGTTGAACTTTGGCGGTATATTACTCAACCCCAAATAACTGCTCAATACTACTAGAAAGAGAAGACATGGTGGTACCATCAATTGTGTTATGACCAGACTTTCATATACCACCTGTGGTCAGGGACCTATTGTTTGTATAGGTCCCTGCTGTAGTTTATGACACTTTGCTGTTAGTTAAGTAGGGACAATATCTGATTAAAACGAGATAATCGGCTTGTGCCGAACAAAGGGGGCAATTAAACACCGGAATACAAAGGCTAACACGATTTTAAGATTGATGCAAACAATCAAATCAAACCAATTAAATTAAATTAATGTGTCAAAGTGTTAGTTTTCCTAGACAGACAGACAATACTTTTTTTAGTAATTTCCTTTTTACTCCCATCGTCAACATAATATGTTTTGTATATAACAATAAAAATACATATATGTTGCTTTAAGGTAGGTGAAACTATGCCACAAAGTATATTTACATTTTTTTTAGGGTAGTAGTACCCATTGAGCATAAAAAGCGCACAACGAATATACAATATATGTAATTTATTTTGTAAAGTCGCGATTAATTCCTTTTGTTAAATTATATTATTAAAAGGACACAAGAAAATCTATTTATGGTGTTGTTTTTTTCCCGTTTGCCTGTTTGCATTTAAAAATAAATATTTTGCCAATAATACTACCGAGTTTATAATGTGTGCATTGATGTAATCAGCTATGGTCAGATTACAGAATGATATAATTGTACAATTTAGTTCAATGTTTTGGAAGACTTTTTTTAGTTGACTTGCACAATGTACCTCGTCAACATCACAGTCATGTGGTTGATATTGATACGCGCCAGAAAACATATTTCAACAAACACGAGTATGAATAAATCAAATGTATATTGGGGTACATAAGATGAACAATGGGTAAATTACGTTATACGATTTAACAAATTTGATCTGATACTCAAAGATTCCTTAACACATAAACAAAGTGTTATTAGTTCAGACCCTGTTCTTTAGTTGCAGCAATTGTACATACTTAATAACAGATGGATTATGGATTATCATAGTGGTAGGTTAATATATGCTGTGTGCATGGAATCGATCTATTTATTGTTTGTTTTTATTCTTATTTGTTTGAGTACAGTACAACAACTTTTGGGATGTTTAAATCTAAAATCTAAAAATGATCGTATACATATCAAAATATATTAAATAATGTATTTAATATAGATGTAGAGCGTGACAATAAATATCGTGCTCGATATCTCCCCTTTGATCGTGTCTTTCTTTTGCCTACCAGAGTAGCACGGATAAAGACACGCAGGTGCGCGTGACGTCACGCGTGAATTGGTCTATTATCATATTATTTGAGTCAAATTGACGTGTCAAAAAATAAGAGGTTCGAAACGTCGAAAGATGGTTCGTCCATGATAAAGATAAACTGCAAGACTTTCCTTTTGAGTAATTATTCTTACCTAGGATAAGACACATTTGGCCACATATACAGTAATACACATTCAGTGGCTTCTCTCCTTGATATTCCTCCTCATCTTTGGTGTCTGTACAAACCAATGACTTAGATACAACTTTTGGCATTCTATTGGAGCTTTTTCTTCTTAATCGCGAAATTGTATTGCATTATTTGTAATAAACCCAACGAAGCAAATTACGGTATCGATATTTTATCGTTATATACACACAGATCTTTAGGTTACAATCTACTCATACCAACCATTATTTTTCTGTATTTTTTTTAAAGATCAATCAAGAAACATTATATGTATTTATAGATCTTGGCTTCAACTTGAAAACGTAAAAAGAACCCCACCATTTTCGAATATACCCTACATTATAAAACCCTAAAATCTGCTGAAACTGCTAAGTACCTTGGAGTAACTATCTCAAAAGATTTAAACTGGACCCATCACATTAATAAGATAAGCTCAAAGGCAAAGAACTCTCTAAGATTCATACAGAGAAACATCAAAAGTGTCCAAAGAGCTGCGGCTAATATCTAGTTTGTAATAACTATAACTTCCAAAGTAGCGTTATCCATATTTTAAATGATCTTGGCTGACCAGCTCTAGAAAGCCGCAGACTCCAAACCTCCATCATCTTACTCTATAAAATTCAGTATAAACATGTTTACGTTGACCATGAGCACCTCACCCCTACCCGTAACTTGAACTTCCTGATCCCTCATTCCCGTACACAGTTCCACCTAAACTCCTTTTTCCCCAGAACCCTAAGGCATTGGAATAGCCTCCTATACCAGGTCAAGTCCAGTCCCAGCCTAGATATCTTCAAAGAGAGGCTGGTGACAGTTACTTTCTAGCCACCTTTCTATGTTTTTAATCTTGCACACTTTGATATTTTAACCTGCACTAATATCTTAATTTGAACACAGTTTTCTTGACAGCGCCTCCCAGTTATAGTCAGAATTGATTGCTCGGGAGTAACACGTAGACGTAGACGAAATTGTGTTAAACGTAAAGACAACAGTTTGTATGTAGAACTCCCATAACTTCAATAACCATACATGTCTTAAAGAGTAACCTGAGCTGAATGAATTAAAATAATAAAAAGATATATCTCCAAGAAAGAACTTGACGAGCAACAAAGTTCAACTTGTTTTCGGGCACTTTTTGTTTATTTTAATCGGCATTCGCGCAAGTTTACCAATGGATCTGGTTTATCGCTGAAGTCTCCTATCTCCAATCTTACAACATGTAACTTACCGCGATTTCTTGGTGAACATAAATGCTTTCCTGGCACACAGTTAAAAAAAAACAAGAGACATTGACTTAACTTATATCTTACAGTGCTGTACATTAAGATGAGTATTTAGTATACAGTAACCTCAAATACTGGACGCAACCCTGTCCAAGGATGTACGTACAAGTACCGTTGAGGTCCGAATAAGAATTGCCATGGCGACCGCGCTGTTATGGCCAGACTGAGCAGGTTGTGGACAAGCTAGCAGTTCCATCAGCTTCCCCACCAAGTACAGACTATACAAGTCCCTTTTAAATAGCTATACATAGCTTATGTTACATTGTTATATATGCACCGACTTAAAATAAAATTTGTATTGTATTCTATTGTAGTCTCCATCTTATTCTACGGATGCGAGACTCAGATGCTTCGCGCGGACAGCCGGACACAGAATGCAGGATACATGCATTTGAATATAAATGTCTCCGAAGACTGCTCTGCATCTCCTATATGGAGCACAATACCAACGAGTTTCCGGAACATGACTGCAACACTTATTGGTCCTACTGACCGTCAAACGACAAAAGCTGGCTTGGTTTGAACATGTCATCAGGTACGACTCTTTGTGCAAGATTGTTCTCCAGGGCACGCCAGAGAGAGGTCGACGTCGAGGTCGTCAGAAGAAAAGCTGAATTGATGATATTACCGGTATATTGCAAATTGTTGAATTTACTGTAAAACACAGATTATTTTTTGCATCTTTTAAGGACACAAATATGCTTTATATTCTTTCATTATTTTTATAATTGTATGATACACGATAATGATAGCCGATACACAGCACATTGAGCCATTAATCAATTACACACACGTTTAAACAATCACGTATCTATGTCCTACAAATATCAACGCGGTTGATCCCTACTCGGGGAGCGTTCTTTAGGTGAAGAGTACAATCATAACTCAAGGATCAATCTCAAGGTTTGATCAACAATTCCGAGCGTTCTGAACGCGACGGGTTAACTCGGAAAGTGTTATCAATATGTCTGGTCTGATCTCTATACCAGGAGCGTACTTAATGAGTTGGATTTGATCCGGATTCGAGGAATGTTCTAAATATTAACCCATTTATGCTTAGTGGACTCTACCATCCTTCTAAATTGGATTAATTTATTTCCAAAATAAGGGATGTCTAGTAGATTTATTTCTATATCTGGAATATTTCTTACAGAAATTCCTTTAAGCAAACAGCGCAGACTCTGATGAGACGCCGCATCTGTTCTCATGATGTCGATTTGATCCACAGTCGATAAGCGATCTCAATATGTCGGGTTTGATCCCCGGTCGGTTTAGCGTTCTCAATATGGTGAGTTTGATCCCAGTCTGGACTACAGCCCATTTGGAAACGCGAGGACCTTTTTAAGTTGTATCATCGTGTTGTTCAAAGCAAATAGATGTATTTTACCTTTGTGGTGAGCACAATTTTACCCAATTAAATCGCTTACTACATTGGGATCTTGTTGATATAATAGATAATTCGGCCATTATTCCAAAAGAAATAGAGCAACTGCCAAGGAGATGGCGCTAAGAACAGGAGGCCAATGTTCACTTTAGCTATTCTATATGACATATGTTATGTACTGATTTCCACACAATGTTTCAAGGACTTATATTCGTGAGATGACTATATAAATAGTCAAACCTATAAGCAAATTTGAGTTGCATACTTTTTGACATACATATAATCAGATCAAGAAGTAATCAGAACAATAAGTTTTTAGATGGTCGCTTAGCGACCGTCTAAGGTGGTTAGTAAAAAATTCAGGTCGATACGCCTTAGCTACTAGGAGCCCAATACCCGCTTACTACGCGTATCCGCGCGAGAAAGAGTTGTATAATTCATGCAAGAGGTTTGAGTTCTCCAATTATATTCATTCACAAATGGAAACATTATATTAATATCGTGTTAAATGCAATAGTTTCGAACGGTGCTTTTATAGAAAAGTATAAATAAACAATGATCGTATTGTACGTGTCGAGGAGGAGATTGTTTATGAATGAATAAAATGGTCCACTTTCTGCAGCGTCTTCATGACGTAGTATTTTTGCTCAGTCCATTCATAATATGAGGCTATTAATAGATGCGCCTGTCGATAAACAAAGGAAAGTCCACGGGCGATAACAACGCAATAGGTTACGCTCTCACATACACCTCAATGACGTAGTACAGGTCATTCGTAAATTGAGGCTATTAAAAGATTCGGGGAAAAATTAACGCTTATTTATATTCTCAATTTATAAAACGTTGAACATAAGTTCAAAAATAACTTCAGCGATACGATAGACAAAAACAAAAAAATGTTTCATAATCGCTAAACCCGAATATAACAAACAATTTATAATAATAATACGAATGACCTGTTTCGTAACCTCGTTCATGCTACTACAGCGGGTATTTCTGGAAAACGTTCTTTGGTTCTCAACAGATAGCGGCGATCTTTTGTATTTACGGGTACTAGTAACGCAATAGTAGAAGGTTAGTAGAAGGGTTAGCTTGTTTATATTCACAGTTCTCAATACATAGACAGTTGGATATGAGTTCATCAATTTCTACAGGCATACTATAGGCAACCTCGAAAATGCTTTATAATCGCTAAAACCGAAAACAACTAAATATATTATATCAAATATATGTATAACAATAAAATATCTTTTAAAAATGAAGTCGGCGTAAATGCTGACTTTGAATTAAAGTTTGAAATTTGCTTTTCTAAATAATAAATACAATTAAACAAAAGTTAAACTATTGTGTTGTGGTTTTCACCTGTAAGTTGCATATTCACCGCATGAAATGTGTGTTAGCATTGTCAAACCACACTTAAGTGTGAGTAGATATAGAGAATACTAGGTTAGCGTTGAATACAGAGAAGTTTATGTTGCGAGGCTTAGAACGCCGGAAGCGCGAGCCTTGGCGAGCGCTTTCGGTGTTCGAGCCGAGCAACATAAACTTCTCTGTATTCAACGCTAATCCTAGTATTCTATTTATCCCATTTGATTTTTTCAACGTGACATTTAACAAAAATAGATCTAATAACCTTACTAATAATTTTAATTCAGTCATAAAAGCGCTTAAAATCTAACAAATGTAACCATGCGTAGTGATATACATGTATTTGTTCTGGTACGCAAAATAGTCTTTAAAAAATTCACACAAACTGTAAAACAAGTAAAAATATCACCATATGCCTACATTTAATTTTACGCAGTATGCGAATTTTAACACATTACGACCGCGAAAAGAAGATTTTACTTTACTATAATTCATTTTATTTTCGAAAGAAAATGATCAAAATCCAATATGGCGGCGATTGCTCCTGACAAAATGCTGTCGATGTCAACATACATGTGCACCATCGACGACCTAGTTCTGGCTACCATAACTTTAAATGTCGCTTTTTATGATTTTTGACTGGCGCGACTTTGTACAGGTCTGTCAATAGTCTAAATAAACTGTACGCTGAAGTTTCTTTAGCTATCGAAGACCTTGACAATTTTGACGAGTAAACAGACAATTGCAGCGACTGACACTTTATTTGACAAAATATAATACAGGGCAATACGTTTTCCGACTTCGGACGACGAATTTAAGGACGCGCAGAACGTGTTTTTTATATAATGTTATGGGTATGCCGTGTGTGATCCGATGCATCAATGGCGCCCATGACATGGGCCATATTAAAATCCTTTCCCCGAGAACAGGGAACGACAAAAGTACAAACAAAAATCAAAACACGTAAGAACTAGTATCTTACCTTTAATTCTCCTTTAAAATCCATTTAATAATCCATTTAACTCAATAATTGACGATTTGCATCCAGGGTCTTCAATAATTATTTTAGCATACTGGTCATGTACGTAATTCCGGCCACTTTTGGGACTATTTAAGAATCAAAGCGCTGAAGGCACTGAAGATGTTCGCTATTGCATAATTTAACACGCAATTCATTTTTCAAAATCAATCGCAAGTTTGAAATGAACACACGCCATTCAACTTTAAAAAGTGTGTGTCATAGCGCACGGGTCGAGTTTTGTGTGCACTTTTTATCACCCTTATTATTTCATAGAAATAACTAAGACAAAATAAAAACAGCATGCTTTTTTGGAAGTTCTGAAAGCAAAGAAAGTATGATGAAAATGGTAATGAGAACTTAATATAAAGAAAATTTGCAGTCACCATCATATTAAAGGAATATTTTTTCTAATATCAAATGACTATCTCACCAAGAATATAAATTCATAATGAAAGTTCCGTGTACAAAACTTTTGATTTTTGACACCATATACAAATTCAAAATATACAATAATCTTCGTATCTTGTATATGGAGGAATAAAAGTATATAAACATTGCTGTTTATGCTTTACTTGTTACCCGAGCAGTTCACACGGTGTCAACAACGCTGACATAAACATAGGTATAGAGCACTAATGCGCTTTTAGGCGAAGCTGTTTCAGTTTTCATCTTAGTGACTTTAACATAACGCCAACAGACACGCATGAATATTTTCGAATATTTAATAAGCTGATTCGAGATACAACCTCTGAATTTTTGCTACATCACTGCGTATGTGCTCAATTCAAAGGATGTAGCACTGTTCAGTGTAAGGAATTCCGGACTACTCTCTGTATGCTCAAACGACACAAATTGTGGCCCTGTTACAATAACGCGTTACAATCCATCTCGCAGAATTTCAATTTCGCCTCCAAGATGAGAAAACAATCATTAGCGAAATAGTATAATGTCACGATAAGAGAAAATCGTTTAATTATCATACCACAATGTTTGCCGTACTTGGTCAGCACGTCTGGAAATAATTCCTTAATGCGTCGATAGGCTGCCATTATTAACAAGTTTGCTATTTTGAATTCAATTTTGTATCAAAAAGCATTGTTTTTAAATGTGGGATTTTCAATTCGCAATGAGATTTGTAATGACCCTCGTCATGGGAAAACGGGTCTTATTCCATATGCGCCCATCATATAAATAGCCCACTCAGCTATCCCTCCTTCTGGTAAGGAGAAACATAACATATTGAATGATTTTAAAGCGAACAGCGTCGCCTATGGCCTGACTGCGCAAGAGCACATGTTGGGTTTAACAAACGCTTGCCGAAACGCATAAGACCCATTTTCGCATGACGGCGCTATTGACGTGTGATTTAAATGTGACGAAAGAAAACTGCGTTTAAATCAAATATAAACATACGATATATTTCGATAATGAAGAAAGATACTCATAACAAGGCATATGAGGACACATATGAAGTGCTCTCCCGTAGTATATTTTTTATTTACTCACACTAATGTGTGGTTTGACAATGCTAACACACATTTCATGCGGTGAATATGCAGCTTACAAGTGAAAAACACAACACAATAGTGTAACTTTTGTTTAATTGTATTCAATTATTTAGAAAAGTAAATTGCTAACTTTATTTCAAAGACTACATTTTTAAAAGACATGTATTGTTATAAATATATTTAATATAATATATTTAGTTGTTTTCGGTTTTAGCGATTATAAAGCATTTTCGAGGTTGCCTATAGTATGCCTGAGTAATTGATGAACTCATATCCAACTGTGAATGTATTGAGAACTGTGAATATAAACAAGCTAACCCTTCTACTAAGCTTCTACTATTGCGTTGCTAGCACCCGTAAATACAAAAGATCGCCGCTATGTGTTGAGAACCAAGAACGCTTTCCAGAAATACCCGATGTAGTAGCTTCAACGAGGTTATGAAACAGGTCATTCGTATTATTATTATAAATTATTTGTTATATTCGGGTTAAGCGATTATGATTTTTTTTAGTCTATCGTATCGCTGAAGTTATTGTTGAACTTATGTTCAACGTTTTATAAATTGAGAAAATAAATAAGCGTCAACTTTTTCCCAAATCTCTCAATTTACGACCTGTACTACGTCATTGAGTTGTATGTGAGAGCGTAACCTATTGCGTTGTTATCGCCCGTAAACTTTCCTTTGTTTATCGACAGGCGCATCTATTAATAGCCTCATATTATGAATGCCAAAACACCCGCGAAAAAGAACCACGTGACCAAATAGGACGCTAAACGCAAATACCATGCGACTACGACTTTAAGAACGCTCCGCAATTCCTCTGAAGCCGGGGCCTTGTGATTGCTTTTACGTAAAGAATTGACCTCTAACTGAAGTAAGCAAAGGAAACGCAGCACCTAATTGACCCATTCCTTCTATGTGCGAAGGCAGATTGAATTTTACTAATGTATGGTTTGCCTATTATAACACACATTATAATGCGGTAAATATGCGACTAAAAGTAAAAAACACTATAATTAAACTTTTGTTTTTAATTAAGTTATTTAGAAACCAAAATTCCAAACCTTATTTCAAAACAGCAACACTACATTTTTTAGAGAATATTCTTGTCATATTTAAATGTTTTTTAACAGTTTCAGCGATAATGAATCATTTTTATGTTGTCTATCGTATCCCTGTAATAATTGTTGAACTCGTGGTCAACGTGTTATTAATTGAGACCTGTGAATATAAACAAGCGTAACCTTATACCAGTGCGTAATTCTCACCCGGACTCCCCTTTGTTTATCGCCAGCCTCAGATTTATGAATGAGATGAGCGAAAATACTACGTCACGCAGACGCAGCAGAAAGTGGACTATTTTAATCATTCATAAACAATCTCCTCCGCGACACGTGCAATACGATCATTGTTTTTTTTATTCTTTTCTATAAAACACCATTCGAAACTATTGCATTTAACACGATATTAATATAATGTTTCCATTTGTGAATAAACATAATTGGAGAACTCAAACCTCTTGCATAAATTATACAACTCTTTCTTCGCGCGTAGTGTAAGCGGGAATTGGGCTAATCATACCCAGGCCGTATCGACCTGAATTTTACATCAAGCACATTAGACGGTCGCTAAAGCGACCATCTAAAAATCTTTAGTGTTAGGCAACTGGTTGAAACTAAACTTCACATATATAATCCTGGGTTCAAAACTCACCTGGCATGAAAATTTGAATAGAATTCGATCGGTGAATGTTACTTAATGAACAAAAGATGATGACATGTAAACTATCCATTTTCGTAGGTTAAATGTACCTAAAAAATCGGCCACTTTTCAGTTTGATCTGCAGATAAAATTACAAAGCAATATCTTAAGACAAATGTCCTCAATTTCAGAGTATTAATCAATGTTTATACTATTAAAATTTTGACTTGAAATTTAAAATAAATGTGCAATTTTTATACCAGTTACTCCCCCTACCTATTTTAATAAATTTAAACAATAAAAAAAACTTGTTTTTAATGGGTTTAATCAATTTTTTCAAACACAGCTAAAAAACTAAACACATTTTGTTTAAAAAGTTTACTTCAGTGTTGATTATTAGTAAACGCTTATATATAATATTTAAACATGTAATCTAGTAATATTCTTATCAAGGAAGGTAATTCATATATCAAAAATTTATATTTAGGTTCTGATTTGTATGTTTTGAATATAATTTGTTGTACAATTAATTGGTAAAACTTTAATTAAAGTTTATTAGATAAAATTTAAATAATTTTGTCAAATATATTTGTTTCTTATATGAATATAATTGTTGCAACTAATGATGACATTCAGGTCGGGCTACCGTAACCTCGTGAAGAGGCCAGTAGGACCTGTAAATAAACTCTGAAACACACACTAATGATGACATCACTTTCCCCACGAGCCAAATATTTCCTGCTATATTTGTGACATTTTAACACAAAAGTTTACAATGATATGGTTCTTACATTTGCAACATATTGAGAGTAGGGATGGTTTTCATGTTGTTTTTTCTAAATAAAAACAAAATAAGTGCGTGAAGATCATGAAAATGATTTTACACAGGTGGCCGATTTTTTACGTACAGGCCGGAATTACGTACATGACCAGTAGTTAAATAAAGACCCTCATGCCATTCTATCACTTTATTCAAATGAGTTTATGAACGCGATAAACTTTCTTCTTCGTCACACGCTACGTCATGTACTCTACATTACTGCTGTTCAAATGAACCGGAGCAGTTTATCTAAGAATAGCCGTTGGTAAACTCGGTTGCATTTGCAGATTTCTGCATACAAACATAATTATGTTTAAACTTGCACAATGTTTTATTTATCTATGGTAAATGCCCTTATTGTACGAGAAAATAATTTAATATATAAATACACAAAGAATGGAAAACATTCCAGTACACAACAGATAAATGAGTAGAAAATACCCGTGTACAAAATGGGACGTTCCCAATTCCAGTGTGGTGCTATTTTTACCATCTTATACTTTACACAGCTCTATGCCTTACGTGAATTAAAAAGGAAAGCAAACATAGCAGATTATTCATGAACTGTGCGATATGTGTATGGCTTGTTGTACATTCTTAATATTTAAGTTAAATGTCAAAAGTATATGCTTTGGTTATAAACAATGCACATTACACGAAATAAGGAAAATGTGATCAATTGACAATTCAGATATGTCGACATACAGTACATGTAGAAAACATGTGAAATAAGTCGCGTTTATAATAAATCGTCCAAAAACATGGGGAAAATGAAGCAATAAGTATGTCAATTTATGACGCCATCAATCAGCTGATTCATTATACGGATGGCGAAAAATTATGTCATATGACTAGATTTAAAGGTTGAAGGTCGTATAATTTTGAGCTTAAGTTTTGTCGACTTTGTTTCTTATGAAAAATCATTCAGTGGTAAAGTAAATATAAATAAAAAATAACAAAACAAAAATCGTGTAATTTTATATTTTATTTCAACATTTCTTTTGGTGAGCACGCTCTTGTTACCCTCGCCAAGGCTCGCGCTTCCGGCGTTCTAAGCCTCGCAACATAAACTTCTCTGTATTCAACACTAACCTAGTATTCTCTATATACTACGGGAGAGCACTTCATATGTGTCCTCATATGCCTTGTTATGAGTATCTTTCTTCACTATCGAAATACATCGTATGTTGATATTTTATTTAAACGCAGTTTTCTTTCGACACATTTAAATCACACGTCAATAGCGCCGTCATGCGAAAATGGGTCTTATGCGTTTCGGCAAGCGTTTGTTTAACTCAACATGTGCTTTTGCGCAGTCAGGCCATAGGCGATGCTGTTCGCTATAAAATCACTCAATATGTTATGTTTCTCCTTACCAGAAAGAGAGATAGCTGAGTGGGCTATTTATATGATGGGCGCATATGGAAGAAGACACATTTTCGCATGACGAGGGTCATTCCAATCACATTGCGAATTGAAAATTCCACATTTAAGAACAACGCTTTTTGATACAAAATTGAATTCAAAATAGCAAACTTGTTAATATTAGCAGCCTATCCACACATTAAGGAATGATTTCCAGACGTGCTGACCAAGTACGGCAAACATTGTGGTATTATAATTAAACGATTTTCTCTTACCGTGACACTATACTATTTCGCTTATGATTGTTTTCTCATCTTGGAGGCGAAAGTGAAATTCTACGAGATGGATTGTAACGCGTAATTGTAACAGGTCCACAATTTGTGTCGTTTGAGCATACAGAGAGTAGTCCGGAATTCCTTACACTGAACAGTGCTACATCCTTTGAATTTAGCACATACGCAGTGATGTAGCAAAAATTCAGAGGTTGTATCTCGAATCAGCTTATTAAAATATTCGAAAATATTCATGCGTGTCTGTTGGCGTTATGTAAAAGTCACTAAGATGAAAACTGAGTAAAACAGCTACGCCTAAAAGCGCATTAGTGCTCTATACCTATGTTTACGTCAGCGTTGCTGACACTGTGTGGACTGCTCGGGTAACAGGTAAAGCATAAGCAGCAATGTTTATATACTTTTATTCCTCCATATACAAGATACGAAGATTATTGTATATTTTGAATTTGTATATGGTGTCAAAAATCAAAAGTTTTGTACACGGAACTTTCATTATGAATTTATATTCTTGGTGAGATAGTTATTTGATATTAGAAACAAGAAATATCTTTAAAAAAGATATACGGCGTTAATAGTTCAATGAATGAGATCAAGGATAGCGAATGTCTCTCGGTCAGCTGCTGGAGCGTGCGCGTCGCGACCGAGGCGAGAGTCGCCCGCAGAAGATTTTCTCACCTGTACATATTTCCTTATAGAGGGGAACTTCTGTGGGTGGCTCTGCTAATCCAGCAGAGTCCGTCACCCTCGAGCCGGACGTCTTCCACACTGCTGGGATTGCTGTCTTCTCCAAGATGCAGCGGACTTGTCACCCGCTGTTTATCGTCGAGAGCTCGCCGGCCCGGACCTGCCAGAGGTCCCGTCTGAAGAGGGCCGGGGACGGCGGGACAGCGAGACCACCAGTGTGGGGGACATACCCCCTCCAGTGCTTCTGCGCTGGGGGGAACCCAAGAACATCGAGGGGGTGGCTTTAAAGAGGGACCCCGGGGCGGCGGTACCTAGTGCGCTCAACGCGCTGGGGAAACCGTCTCGGGGATGAAGACGACGGCTGATGACAACAAGTGGGCCATAAAGGCGGAGCTGTGTGCTGCAGCGGTGCTGCGTTCAGACATGAATTTGTCTTTTGAGATTGTCTAACTACCAGTGCACATTAAGGTCTCATTGGCCACCGTGCACTGGTCTTTTTGGATCTAAATTATTTCTTTGGCGAATACCCGGGAAGCCGGGGTAAATTTGACCTACTTTGGATCAAAATTAACCTTTTTCCCCTGAAAGGTCACAGGAGCAGGTCGGACCATAAAGACTTCATGAAGGGGCCGGTAGGACCTGAAAATAAACTCTGATTAAAAAAAAAAGAAAAAAAAAAAGATAGCGAATGTCTTTTTTCTGTGCAGTTCTTAGCTGCATCACACGCAGTACGGGATGTTACGCGGAGTTTTCGCGGCTTATTTTACATTATTACATATTGCTGGTCATAAGCCTATAGATACAAAACAGAAAACCAAAAGAAGAATGGAAGTGAAATTAAAACATACGAGTCAACCGGCCACACGAGAAGTAACCGTATTTATAGGCGCGTTCTTCGAACAAACCTGTTTTAGTGGTTTGTCGGGCGTTGCTATTTGATTCGATTATTAACAGTATCGATAATCATCGCGCTCATGCTTAATACATTGGTCAATATGGTGGAATAATTATTGTTAAATTAATCAAAAATAATATTTATCATTGTATTGTTGAAAACACATTAAGAATCTACATATTTCTGGTCTAAAGAAAATTCCAGGTCACCTAGTTCACGGATAGCGTACTTATTATTTAACTATTATTTTACTGGCCGCGAACTCCGGTGATGACCTGTATATAAACTCTGACATTCATACACTGGCCGCGAATTGACCCGGGTTGAAATGCAATGTATTAAAGTGAGGCCTCGCTTCCACTGCTCTTTATACTTTTACATGTTGACAAGAATATGGAAGTAAGTACTAAATATGAGAACATAGCCTTTAAATATAAACGCGTTGCGCTGGTAATTCTCTGAAAATAAAAGGTGCACGCGCAAACTGTATTGATGTCGAGAATTGAGTGTAAAACTGTTCTATCTATTAAGCCTTTTCATTAGAAATAAAATTGTTTCATGCAGTAAGACAGTGTTACAAAGACGCGTATATGTTTCCAATGTTCTGGTGAAATACTCAAATCAGCCAATGGAATAAATGAAGTGTATTCATTCGTACCTAGCCGCGGGAAATTGTATTGGACACTTACAAAGGTCAGGAGAGGTGAAAAGCTGGCTTAATACAGCTTACGCCGAAAAATATTCCTTTAATATGATGGTGACTGCAAATTTTCTTTATATTAAGATCTCATTACCATTTTCATCATACTTTCTATGCTTTCAGAACGTCCAAAAGCATGTTGTTTTTATTTTGTCTAAGTTATTTCTATGAAATAATAAGGGTGATAAAAAGTGCACACAAAACTCGACCCGTGCGCTATGACACACACTTTATAAAGTTGAATGGCGTGTGTTCTTTTCAAACTTGCGATTAATTTTGAAAAATGAATTGCGTGTTAAATTATGCAATAGCGAACATCTTCAGTGCCTTCAGCGCTTTGATATTATAATGCCTTTATTGATTTAAACGTTCTTCTTTGTAAGATAAGAACATTAAGCATTTAATAGTTTTAAGTGTTTCATTAAATGGCTGTTTGCATCCATTGATCCCCTTCCCTGTTATAACTGTAATAAGGGGACAACACTCATCATTTTGAACAGACGTAACATCTTTGAATTATTTTGTGAATAACAAATGTACCTTACTGTATTTACAAATTTGTTGTTGATTAACTATTTTGAGAATGTTGAGAGTATATTATTTTTTGGTTATTTACTGTAAAATCTGTTTTAGGCAGGTTGCCGACTTCTTAATTGAGTTGGTTGCTTATATATTAAAATATTACATATTTTTTTAACAATTAAATGTGTATAATGATATGTACAGGTTTGCGTGTAAGTATTAATGATGAAAAGACAGAAAGCAATTTAAAAGTAACATTATGTATCAAATGTCAGTCATGTACTGTTACTTCACATATCTTAAATTATCATCACTTCTTGTCCGTGGCGCAACCTCCATGGTTTTCGGAAAAAGGCATAATTATCTATAAAATCTGTAAAAAGCAAACGCGTTTGTGCATGTAGCAACTAGTATAAGTTGAATGCGATCGTAAAGTGCTCGTCACACAGGCAAAATACATCAATTTGATTTTAAAAACACAACTATGCCACAACTTATAAATGTACGCAGGTTTCCAAATGGGCTGTAATTGTATGTTTCTGTACCTTTGTGGATAAATTAATCTTCGCTGCATTGTCTGATTTTTAAAACATGCGAAACATGCAAAACAAAACAAAACCTCATTGTGAAGAAGTATCCATGAAAACATCCGGTCCCCAGCACCACCTCAGAAAGTAGCATGGGTTCATTTATTAATACATCCCATATAGAAGTGGCACCCTTATAGCACAATACAGTTAAGAACAGTATAATGTTGCTAGGTATAGTATAGTGGTCTAGTCTAGTATTAGTTTAATCTAGAAGCAGTCTAGTGCAGTGTAGTATTAGTTGAGTCTAGTAGCAGTCTACTCTAGTCTAGTATAAGTTTAGTCTGTATTACTCTTGTCTAGTAGCTGTCTAGTCTAGTGTATTATAGTATAAGCTAGTCTAGTCTACTATTAGTTTCATCTAGTAGCTGTCTAGTCTAGTATAGTATAAGTTTGGTCTAATAGCAGTCTTGTCTAGTCTAGTAGCAGTCTAGTCTAGTGTATTATAGTATCAGTTTCATCTAGTAGCACTCCAGTCTAGTGTAGAATTACATAAATTTAGTCCAGTATAGTATATTATTAGTTTAGTCTAGTAGCAGTCTAGTCTAGTGTACTTTAAGTTTAGTCTAGTAGCAGTCTAGTCTACTATTTGTTTAGTCAAGTGAAGAATAATATATGTTAAGTCTAGTCTAGTACAAGTCTAAAAGAAGTCTAGTCTAGTGTAGCCTTGTTTTGCATAGTGTAGTAAAGAACAGCACCGTGCAGTGTTATGTATGTCGCTTACACACTAAGAGTGTACAAATGGTTTAGGCACTATACTGTCAGGTGCAGAAATTGGACTGAACAAATTTAGTTATTTAACATGACGGCAGGGAGAAGAAAATAAGTAACCATACCGAGGTCAAAGTGTGCTAGAGTTGATCTTTTAGGATCTTAACCAATTACATCAGAACTTAATATGATGCCAATTCTAGCAGGCAGGTATGTAGGACATTTCTAACAAGTGCGAAAGCCAACTGTGCAACAAAATGTGGGGGTAATTTTTTAAAAACTTTATTTCAATATTCCACACCACAAATCAATTTGTTTACATACAATTATTGAAATAATCCGAACAGCCAATATACTTTTTTCAAATATGTGAGAGTGTTGTTAACAGTGTTTTCCAGAAAAAAATGGAGTAGCCAGCTTTATTATTGCAGTAGCCGGTGATTAAGCGCGAAGCTTGTGGCGTGCCGAGTGTGAAAGGTTTGGGAGGGGTATCCCATCCCGTCAAGGGGGTTTGGGGGACCTCCCATTGGAAAATGTTCAAATTGAAGGAGTGAAATGGTGCAATCTGGCGCATTCAAGAAAGCTTTTAAGATTGAAATAATACAGCATTTTTTCATAGAAAATAAATATTTATTTAAAATCTCTCAAACTTAAAAAAAACACACAAAACATTTTAATTGCAAAGATTTTCAAATTTGATTAATCTGAATCAGATTACAAGTTCTAACTTAAGGGCTTGGAGGGCAAGCTGATATTTAGCCTCTCCAGATTGCAGGGCTGGCTGCACTTGCACATTGCTAATTCTAATGCAGTTGCAGGTCCTCCTCTTCCAGTGATTTTCCCTGTAGTGGCATCTATTTGAACATAAAGAACTGCCACATCGTTTACTTTAGAAGAAAGACCAGTTAAATTATCAAGGGCTTTTGCAGAGTATTAAACAAAACCATATAATGTATCAAACACGTCAAGTACACGTATCTCATCCAAACTTCTTTATAAATTTGATTGATTTTGTACCGGTAAAAACAATACAATTCAATAGACCCTTGCGGCCCATGTTGCAGCCGTTAATAAATGCAGAAGAGCATCGTTTACACAGTCTACCGGTTATATGCAAGGTGCTGAGTTATATTTTGGTTGATAACACAATCAATTGAATTTAATATGTGTAAACAAAAGGTAAATGTGTTATCTAATACAATATTGATTACCCAAATCCCTATTAGGGGCAACACAACTTCAACAGACTAATTTTAGGCGTCAAAATGGGGCACTCGAGGATATGAATAATTAAATTCAGCTAGTTTTTTGACACACGAAATCGAAAGTATCGCGCCAAAATTGGTATAAACACGGACACTGGCCGTTTCTAATTGATATTTTTTGGAAAAGTAGCCGGCGCCTAGAGTATTAGTAACAGGCGAAATCGCCGGCCGCCGGTGCTTCCGGAGACCACTGATTGTTAACTTTATTTTATTTCATATATCAAATTAGGATTTTCTTGATAACGTCTGCCAGTTTCAATACATTTCATCCATACATGTATACATGTAAGAACAACAAAATGCAGCCATATATTCCAAAATGTACTTCTCCGTTCAGGTACTGTCCTTTTGCTGTAACATGCAATCACCTGGTACAACGGTAGTTACAAATGATAATATTAAGTCAAGACATAATATAAACATATAGTTTCAACACCCTGTTCCTTACGAGAACATGCAAGGGTAGCAAATGATACGTTTATCAATAATTGTAATACACCATAGCAATGAATGTATAAGTAGGAACACCTAAATAACACATGAGTATTTGATATCTCATTTCATTATCTGGCAGCTATTTTATGTTTGATTCTGAGGAGAAAAAACAACAAATTTCTACCCTGTTAACATAACGGTATATTGAATTATAAATTCATTATTGTACACAACTGAACACGAATCAAAGGAGTTTGTTTTTTTCAGGTCAAGTTTGTCAAAATAAATATGTCAAGTGCCAGTTTCCATGTACAAAGTCGACACTGCAGCCTACATACTTCAAATCATAAGTATAAATTAGACAATGATAAATACAAAAATATATATGAGCCTTGCTATGGCAAAATGGAGTTAAATGCATCTGCGTAAAAAATGTAGTCCCAGATTAGCCGGCGCAGTCTGCTCAAGCTCATCATTGGCAACAATGTCAGCATCAAGTGGACTTTTGTTTACAAGAGATTACCTATAAACAAACAAGAGGCCCATGAGGGCCTGAATCGCTCTACTGGCTGGAAACAATAGGGCTCAAGCCCTTGATAGTATGTACAATCTGAGTAAGTTTTTAATAAACAGACCCAACATGGGAAATTTATCGTATAAACAAGAAGAAACGTAAAATTTAAACTTCAAATGGCTCCTTCTCAACAATAAGATGGACAAATTTTCTTCACTCTCAATGGGGTTCTGGCCCTTGATGATATAAAACATCCGTTGAAGTTTCAAAAGGAAAGAACTTTATATGTAAACAAACAAGAAATGTGTTTGTGGGAAACACTATGTCCCCTTCTGCGCCGCTTTGAATGTTATTTTTGACCTTTGACCTTGAAGGATGACCTTGACCTTTCACTACTCAAAATGTGCAGCTCCATGAGATACACATGCATGCCAAATATGAAGTTGCTATATTCAATATTGCAAAAGTTATGGCAAAATGTTAACGATTTTCTTTTCTTTTCTCAAATTCAAGGGGAGATAATTCTGGACTTATAACTCCGATATTGCTCATTTTCAATAGGGTTTGACTCATCATTCAGATAAAGACATTGTGCAAGTTGGGTAATGATTGTATGAAAACTGTGGACTTTATTGCGTAAACAAGCCTTATTTCACAATTTTCTCAAATACAAGGGGAGATAATTCTGGACTTTTTACTCTGATGTAACCCATTTTCAATAGGGTTCGAGTCCTCATCAATATAAATACACTGAACAAGTTTAAAAAGAATTGGATGAAAACTGTGGACTTTATCACTTAAACAAGAAAAAGTCTTACGCACGCACGGACGGACGACGGAAACCACGCCATGACATAAGCTCTTCAGGCCTTTGGCCAGTAGAGCTAAAAACTCCATAAAGTGGAAAGGGAACTGCACAGGCTAATCATGGGTAACAATGTCTGCATAAACTGGACTTTCATTAAGAAGAGACAACCTTTAAACAAAAAACTCCATTAAGTGGAAAGGGAAGTGCACAGGCTTATAAGTGGCGGCACTTAACCCACATGTATTAGACCTAGTTTTCACAGACGTTTCATATTCATTGTAACACATCAATTGTGTTGGTATAAATATGTTCAGATGTAGTCATAAGGTGTTTGTGGCTGTCATGTAACCAACCAGGAATACCCTTCGCCTAAAGGACTTCATATCCAAATGGGACAGGGCAGGTGAGATACTGAATGACACAGTGACACTGCATGTTGAACACAGATTGGTGTAATCATGGCTGAGGTCTCTAAAACTCCATTTTCATATCTGAAAAAGGAAACCAGTAAAGTAAAATGTACAGCCTCTTTAAAAGAATCTACACGAACATAAATATGATATTCATGGTGAAATGGTACAACTCAAGGTAGCCATTATTATACTTTTGCATTTCATGCAGGATAATAAATACTGAATGATTTGGACTATATTTCAAGAATTGAACCGACATGGCTGAGTGTAACCAGGCTCTTTATCAAGGCACTGAATACATATCATTCATTCATGCTCCACCATCATGGTAAGATTATTTGAAACTATGATCATACAAACGCTATATGAGTCATGTTCTGAGAAAACTAGGCACAATGCATGTGTGTAAAGTTTCGTCCAAGATTAATCAGGGACAACACTTTCCCTTATTTTGTTATTTTTAGTTTCAAGGAAGTCCCTCCTTACCGAAAATCAAGTCTAGGCAGAAAGTGTCGTCACTGATTAGCCTGTGTGGACTGCACAGTTTTCTCACAACACGACTCATATAAACTTCCAACAACAAACTGGATTGCCGAGATGATGCAAGTTATACAGGTCAATGTGACTGAATGCAAAATTGTCCCTCAACAATGGAACAGACAAATGTCAATTTGATGTAATAGGTTACACACCACTCCGCTCGATGAGCTTCCCTTTCCAGGACTTCTCTAGAGCAACCAGAAACCGCATAAACACGTCGATGCATGGCTTGAGGGATGTGTTGTTGTAATCTGCAAGATTGTGGGTAATCATTAATATTTCAATCCTAAACTTGAAAGACATACAGTTATAATCTACAATCGTTGTGCTTATTCTGGAAACTGTTGATGATCACTGAACTGTTTGAGAGGTTTGCAACATCTGAAGAAGGGCTTTTTACCTACTTCGGTGGTGGTCATTTTAAGGTGTAATCATCTCATACATTTTTTCTGTTTTCCCTTAAAAATAATTTAACATCAGGAGCTTTTAAATGCCCTATTTTATATCTCTGTCTCAAATAATAACACTACATGTAGATTATAATATTTCCAAATAAATTTGTGCAAAGGGCTCAATCCACAATAAAAGATACAAACCCTAAATAGTCTTGACCTTTCAGTCCAATAAAAACAGTAACATACACAAACGATGAACATTATACTTGGCTTCTATCAGTACAAAACCTTAATTACAGGAGCACATGCTACTATCTCTTCACCACTCAAATGCACATTGTGTGGTTTGTAGTCCCTAAGAAAATTTAAATAAATTTAAGACCTTTCTAAATAGATACAAATTTTAAAGCCGTCATCTCCAAACCTTAGATACTGATGAGCAGCAAACAACATAAAACCTTGACAGACTGCGAGTTACTCGCAGGCTGTTCTGGTTTTATGATGATTGCATATGGCCATTAACACTGCCTTTGAAAGAGAGAGGGTTAACCCTTAGCATGCTGGGAAATTTGTCGTCTGCTAAAATGTTGTCTGCTGAATTTCTAAAATTAGCATTTTCTTTGATTTTTTTCAAAGAATACTATCAGAATAGCAAACAGTTTTGATCCTGATGAGACACCACGTTCTGTGGCATCTCATCTGGATCCAAACTGTTTGCAAAGGCCTTCAAAATTCGGTTCCAGCACTGAGAGGATTAACACATGAACTTGTGGTGTACGTGTACACCCACCTCTGGCTTTCTTGCCCTCCTCACTGCCCACACTAGATTTATTGAGCTCTTCCACAATAGCACTGAAATACAACATTGATAACATAAATGGATTGGATTAAAAACAATACTTATCCGGTATAAGCTGCCAGAATTCTGTGCTGCAACTTAAATCAATCTATTCTTATTGGGAGAACAAGTTAACTGTCATAGCAACTTGTCCTTTTAATCATAAGTAGTAACCTACATTTTTTTCCAACCAAGTTCCTAGTTCCTCTTAAAAACAAGAGTCATAAACAGCCAGAATTCTGTTCCGCAACTTGAATCTATTGATTCTGTCATAACAAGTATCTACAACACTTGATGACAATATTTTGTATAAAATTTAATTCATGTCAACTGTTTTTCACAAAGAGTTAGCCATTGTCAATTATAGTATTGGCTGTACGAATATACTGTCATAGACTAAGATGACATATTCAAAACATATATTGAAGTCTAAAATTGTGATTTTAGAATTGCAAATATAAAACAACCAGATTTTTTTCTATAAGCTGCAATCGTAAATCGGCTGATTTCCCCCCCCACCCCCCCACCCCTGCTCAACCAGCGCCCTCACACTACTTTGGGGGAAGGGGTCCGCAGCCCTTAGGAGGGGGAATTTTTTGTAAATGGGGGAATCTTTATATAATAACAAAAACAACAACTGTGTTGAACTGTTATAAACATATATTTCTATATATGTAACTGTCTATAGTACAGAAAGGTGGACTTTTACTCAATCTATATATTAGTAATCTTATTTAAAAGTCCAATATATTGCAGTTGAAGGGGTCCAAAGATCGCGACCTTGATATATCCGGCGCGCGATATAAATTGTCAGGTTATTCATGCATGTTTATGTATGCATTAGCATTGTTCAGCAATCTCAAAACACGCTATTTACGTACCTTATTGAAGTATGTGTTATCCATATGTTATTCATTGGTATAAAACAAAACATTACAGTGATGTACAATGAAACCAAACAATCCGGTCAAAACTGGATTATGAATGTCGGATTAAACAGAAAATTAAAGTGGGTGAAAAAAGGGTAAAATACTAGCTTGTACCTGATTTTATCTGATTATGCTCGTCACATTTTAGGGAGCAATAACCATAGCCGATTTGTGATATATTGGACAACGCAATAAAACGGACAGTGATATATTGGAGTCAATTTTCAACTATAAATTAGCAATTTTTTTCTCATTTTCTGAGAAGGAAAAAAAATCAGTTTTGGGGGGGGAAAAAATATACTTTTCAGATGGGGGAATTTCGGCGGCAGATTTGATAGATTGAGGGCCCTGTGAACCTACATTTCTCACAACCCAAGTTTTAACATTTCCCTTTTAGTGATAAGTAGCAGCCAAATATCTGCTATACCCCCTCCCTGCTGTACCAACCTTTGACCCCTCACCACACACCCCTAATTCTAAAATTACCCTTTTATTCGTTAGAAGTCATCAAAAATATTTGCTAAACCCCAACAATTTGGATCTACCTACCCTTTTTTTATTCAGAAAGTAGTTACCTAGTAACCTACATTTTTTCCAACCAAGTTTTTAATTCTCCATCAGTCAGCCTAATGTTAACAAAGTGGCATGGGATAATACTAATACAAAATGTGTAACATTACTTCACTACATTTAAGATAAACAAGCAAATGACGTTGAAATCTTTAAAAGTTTATGACAGACTGACAACACTGAAACTATTTCCCTCCGCCTTTGGCACTGGACAATAGTTATTTATCATAGCCATTAAATTCAATGTAACCAGACCTAATAATGGGAATTTGTCCACTTGTGCTTTACTTACTTTTAGCACACATTTTAGTTGTATCACTCGACATGATCAGTTGTAGTCAATAACAAAATGATTAAAAACTCATAAAGTTATAATGTACGAAAAGTACTTCAATGCAATAACAAAGCAAAAAATACATACAGGATATAATGTTTCTGTTTTTAACCAGTGTTATTATTAATGTTTTCTGTATGTAACTGTAAAAAGATGTGGATTTGTGCGAATCGTCTTAAGAAACTGCGCCATCAACAGTGAAGATGTCACTTAAAGAAAAAAGATTTCACTTGGCTGTTCATTTCTTATTTCAAATGAACAGTTGAGTTGTTTTTAAATCAAACTAATGGTCGCAGTGGTGTGATGTATATGGTGTCCTCCTAACAACAGGGGGTCACGGGTTCGATCCCAACTATGGGAGCGTTCTTTAGATCTCCCCCAAAGACACAAGTACTGCATGATTCTAGGCCCAGGAAACAGGCTTGAGAGCATTTTAAGTAGTAAGTACTTTAAATGCAATCGAGCTTAAATAAAAAGGTTTAATCTGAACTAATATTAAACTGCAACATAACTGTCAAACATAACATAAGTTTTAAAAGACCTTCACAATATGTTTGCTGCTTCAATTGTATTTTCTAAATTACTAAAATAACTCAAACCTTAAAAAAACTAATCTGTGAATATAATATGAATATCAACAAATATTCCCATGGCATAACACATTTGTCCCCGTTTTATAAGTCTAGGTATGCCACCCACCCCAGTCAATAAAAAACTAACAACATAATTATATGCATAAGTGTTAAGTTGGAAATAAAATGGTGTGCTTACAAGTTGACAAGATCTCACCTGACCGTTGGAACTTGGAAAGGGTCAAAGCTGTCAATGTTCTCTGGATCGATAGGCACACACACTCTGCCTGTGAAAGGGATCAAATATTGGTCAATAGGCACACACACTCTGCCTGTGCAAGGAATCAAGTATGGGTTAATAGGCACACACAATCTGCCTGTGCAAGGAATCAAGTATGGGTTAATAGGCACACACACTCTGCCTGTTAAAGGGATCAAGTATGGGTCAATAGGCACACACACTACACTCTGCCTGTGAAAGGGATCAAGTATGGGTTAAAAGGCACACACACTCTGCCTGTGAAAGCGATCAAATATGGGTCAATAGGCACACACACTACACTCTGCCTGTGAAAGTAATCAAGCATGGGTTAATAGGCACACACACTTTGCCTGTGAAAGGGATCAAGTATGGGTCAATAGGCAAACACTCTACCTGTGAAAGGGATCAAGTATGGGTCAATAGGCACACACACTTTGCCTGTGAAAGGGATCAAGTATGGGTCAATAGGCAAACACTCTGCCTGTGAAAGGGATCAAATATGGGTCAATAGGCACACATACTCTGCCTGTGAAAGGGATCAAGTATGGGTCAATAGGCAAACACTCTGCCTGTGAAAGGGATCAAGTATGGGTCGATAGGCACACACACTATGCATGTGAAAGGGATAATGTATGGGCCTATAGGCACACACTTTGCCTGTGAAAGGGATCAAGTATGGGTTAATAGGCACACACACTCTGCCCGTGAAAGGGATCAAGTATGGGCCGATAGGCACACACACTCTGCCTGTGTTAGGGATCAAATATGGGTCAATAGGCACACATACTCTGCCTGTGAAAGAGATCAAGTATGGGCCAATAGGCACACACACTTTGCCTGTGAAAAGGATCAAGTATGGGTCAATAGGCACATGCACTGTGCCTGTGAAATGTATCAAGTTTAGGTCAATAGGTCCATTCACTCCCACTGTGTCGACTGCACAGGCTTATCAGGGACAACACCTTACACACATGCTTTAAACCAACTTTTTCAAGAGTGAGGCTAAAATATATTAAACAAGAGACCAATGCGAGATCATTCTGACCTTTTTTGGGGTGTTTACAAAAAATAGAGATAACTGACCAGTTTTTGAGTGTATACTGAATATTAAGATATTTCTTGACCTGTGTTTGGGAAAATTGAGATAACCCTGAAATGTTTTTGTGGTGTATACAGAAAATTGAGATTACTCTGATCTGTTTAAGGGTGTAAACAGAAAATGGAGATGACTCTTACACGTTTTTGGTGTGAATACAGAAAATTGAGATATTTCTTTACCTGATTTGGGGGTGTATACAGAAAATTAACATGACTCAGACATATGTTTTTGGGTGTATACAGAAATTCAGATAACTGAGATATTTTGGGGTGTATACGGAGAATTAAGATAACTCTGACTTGTTTTTGTGGTTTAGGGGGAGAGAACATTAAGATAACTCAGACATATTTTTGGGGTGTACAGGGTCTTTTGAGGTGATCATCACCCAAAGGGAAATAATTCAGACCAGAAGTGGGATGTATTCAGAAGGGAGATCTTAAGTCTTACCTGTTTAGGGGTGTACACAGAAAGGACTTTTGAGGAAGTGATCATAGACAAAAGAGAAATTAATCTTACATGTTTTGGGGGTGATTTTCAGAAAGGAAATAACTCAAGTGTGTTTTGGGATGTTAACAGATGGGAGATAACTCTTACCTGTTTGGAGGTGTATACAAGGGAGATAACTCTGACCTGTTTTGTGGTGTATACAAAAGGGAGATCATTCTGACCTGTTTTGGGGTGTATACAGAAGGGACTCTTGAGGAGGTGGTTCACTCCCTTGCTGACATTGACATCCAGGCGAGGGTAGCAGTACTGCAACATAACCTCGTCCTCCAGATTTGGAGACTTCTTGGCATCACTCTGCAGATAGGAAAGGGTGATAGCATTAAAGCCTAATTTTGGGAAAACTGGGCCTAATGCATGTGCCTTTCACACGGGCTAATCAGGGATGATACTTTTTGCTTTTAAAAAGTATTTTGTTCATATGAATTTTTTTCTAAATAAAAATTAAGTTCAGACTTAATGTGGTGTCCCATATTTGAAGGCTGAAGCCCCCTCCTCAGAGCCACTTTATGACAAATCATGCTGCATGTATACATAAGATACTTATAAATATTTCAGCCACATGATCAACCGATTGTGAAATAGTAAAATGGTGGCCTTTTTAAAGTCAAATTTTCCTTTTTTCTTTTTTATGAAACTTGTTTCCACCATTTTGGCATTAAAAAAACAACAGTGCATGTGAAAAGTTATTGCAGGTAAAATGAGTAGCAAACTGTTAAAAATTGTGAAAATATTAGTTGCTTATTTCTTTAAATTGTGAAAATTTGAGCCACAAGCTTTTCAAAATTTTGAAAAACGGCCTTTGTCTAAGAAGGAAAAAAAGCCCAGTAGGGTCAATGTTTTTAAACTGTGTTACCTTCTGCCTGCGATCCTCACACATTTTCTCAAAGAAGAGCCAGCGTTTATGTGTTGTGTTCATTGTACTCTCAAACTCCCGCTCCATTGTTTCAGCAAGCTGTACAGAAGGGGTTAAAGAAATGGGGTCATTGTAATGGTATAACAAGATATGTCCATAGTGCACAGACACACACTCAGTTGACTTTTGTCTTAAAGCTACACATACGTACAAAAATAATCAACCTTAATTTGAATTTTTTATGAAATGCCAACAAGATCTGAGCAACATATGTGTAAAAGGAAATGATTGTTTTTTTAATTGTACACACAAGGAGGTCTAGGTTGCCAGTAATGAATACAAGATGCTTTGTTCAATAAATTATCAGGATCCATTTATTGACCTATATGAATAAGCTTTAGTAAAAAAATTTGGTCAATCTGAAGATGAAAATTAGGTCAGGTGACGTGAGTCGGCTCAGGGTTGAAAGGAAGGCATCAAAGCTTTTTAGTTAGTCATATTTATGTTAAATGAACTGTTAAATCAGGTAAAACATTACTTTGGACCTTCTGCATTCCTCAAGGTCTTAAAAAAGGAGGTTAATATCAAGGTCAAAACAAAAATATCAGTAAAACTGATGGATGCTTCCCGATGATGCGCTTTGTCATGTATGTGTTAATAAACACCTAAACAAATCAATTATTAGCCTCACTGGCCTTGACCTTGACCCCAGTGATCTCAAACCTCATCAAAAGGTAGAGGTCCATGCAAGGTACCTACATGCCAAATATGAAAGCGATTGGTAAAGTATTGAAGGCGCTATGAGAAACGTTAGCAAAAGTGTGACATAACAGTGTTTTTTTATGGCAATTTCGGGGCCGATATTCGGCCCCATTCCCCTCAAAAAAGAGTATGTATTTTTCCCACATTTTGTAATAACTTCATAAACACTAAAAAAGTATATAACAATAATTTATATTATTTCGAATTATAATAAAGAGTTATATTAAATAGTTTTTCCCAAATCAGTGGACTTTTCACATTAATTGCATTTTTCTCCCAAAATGGCCAGGAAAAGGCCTGAAGTACTTGTATCTATATTGTTTCACTATTTGTTGATAAAATTATTCCAATTTGGTAAATTTTATTGATAAAAAATGCTCAAATTTGCCATTTTATCGATTTAAAAGATCCCAATAAGACTCATAATGGCTAAGAAAACTGAGACTGCGCATGAAGGATGAACTGTCTGAAACTAATGTTGAAAAAATCATTGATATATATTTTTATTTTAAGAAAAAGGACAAAGACATTCAGCTGTGAATATAATATTCATACAAACATGTGTATTAAAATAATAAATATTACATATAAACAAGTAAATTTTTTTTCCCCTTTTCCTAAAAATCTACGCATTTTTTCCCCTTTGGACGGGCCCCGCCACCATTCCCCTATAAGTGAAAAAAGAACACTGCAGAAGGAAGTCTATTATTAGCCACGGTGACCTTGACCTTGACCCCAGTGACCTCAAACCTCATCAAAAGGTAGAGGTCCATGCAAGGTACCTACATGCCAAATATGAAAGCGATTGGTAAAGTATAGAAGGTGCTATGAGAAACGGTAGAAAAAGTGTGACAGAAGGAAGTCTATTATTAGCCTCGGTGACCTTGACCCCAGTGACCTCAAACCTCATCAAAAGGTAGAGGTCCATGCAAGGTACCTACATGTCACATATGAAAGCGATTGGTAAAGTATTGAAGGCGCTATGAGAAACGGTAGCAAAAGTGTGACGGAAGGAAGTAAGTAAGGAAGGACAAACTGGCAACTATATGCTACGCTGAAATTTTATTTCGGGGAGCATAAAAATAGGGTCAGGCGACGTGAAAGTGTTCAACTGTAACATCCATTCAAGTATCAAAGCTTTGTAGGAATAAATAATAAAGTGAAGTAACACGAGACCTTGTATGGCGGAAGCATAGACAGAAATACAGAAAGGCAAATAAAAAATTGCATTTTATTTTAAAACAAGAGGGTAAAAGGCCCAAGATTGCTCACCTAAAACAATCATGTAAGAATATTTTCACTAGGCTGAAAAATAAACACAAATTACACAAGTTAACCCTTAACCACTTAGATACCTATTTTTACGTATTTGTAGTCCCTTAGAATTTGAAAGTTAAATTCAATTAAAGACCTTTCTTAATAGATTCAAGTTTTGGTGGCTTCATTTCCAAACCTTAGATACTGATGAGTAGTAAACCGCATAAAACCTTAACACACTGCCATTTACTCACAGGCTGTGCTGGTTTATGCTGTTTACAAATAGCCATTTTCACTTTGCTTCTGAGAGGTTAAGGGTTAAAGCCTCAATATGCCATACAAATTCACACTCTTCATATCACAAAAACCATTGACAATGCTTCATAAAAGGATATTTTCATCCGGAACAAGCTGGAGGACTTTCTTGTATTTGTCCTCATTCCCAAGGAAGTCCTGCTTCTTCACTGCATAGTCCTTGAAGCGGGACCGCACTATCTCCAGCGAGCTCCTTAAATACAAAAGAAAGAACCCATTTTCTCCAGAGAGCTTCTTAGTAAGAGTAAACTTATTTCCAAGACTTAACTGAGTCTTCCAAACTATCCATTTTGTTAATCATCAAATTTCGCACAAATACTGCTATACACTTACATAAACAAAACATATCTATCACACATACAGCTTTGCTAGGGCTATATCAATGGACCTCAACACTTATGAGCACATACGTGATGGATGGATGCGGCCTATCGTCCAAAGAAACCTTCTTTGTTTGATTTTCCCCACCCTGAAACACAAAACACTTTTAAAGGATTTCTGAATATTTATTTAATGCATGTGATACAAATTGTGCGTAACATTTTGCTTGAAATCTTCCTTTTTAGAACAAAACAGTTCTGCATGGTTTCTGAAAATATTTTATTTACAGAATATAATACTCAATTTATACAATTATTTGTGTCGAGATTTTGCTTACTTTTAATAAAACTCAAATCAATATCACACCTTACGCCAAGAAATTTTATTTTGTCTGAATTTCCGAACAATTAAGTCTGAAGGCTCTAGGTCGCTCACCTCAGACTTGTAAAAACTAACCTGGTTTGAACAGATTTTGTGATGTTTGTGCAATAAATAGGGTTTTTATCTAGTTTTTTTTACTTTGTAAGAAACAGACTTATTTTGGTGAAATTGGTCTGCGACAGTATTGGAACAGTAAACTTTTTCTTCTATAAACATATGAATTAACAACAATTAACCTCTAGAGTGCGGCCAATTTCCACCCTCGGACATGATTTGAACAAACTGAGTAGAGGACCACCACCAAACATTAAACCCCTAGCTCTTGCGTTTTCAGAGAATCAGATTTCTAACTATATTTTTTACATAACTCTACAATAAATCATGTGATTCCTGAGGCATGGTTAGTTTTGATACCAGGTGCATGGTTTGAACAAACTGATAAAAAAAGCGAAACTGTACAATGTTACACACCAAAGTATGCATTTATTCCCTGACTCTTCAATCATTTGACCCAAAGGAGAGGATTTTATTTCCTCAAACATGATTTGAACAAACTTAGCAAAGGAGCACTATATGACCTTACGTTTTAAATGACTTACAGATCTAGAAGTTTAAGGGAAGAAGTTTTCCCTGTATACATGTAAAAACAAGAGCTGTGTTTGTGAAACACAATGCCCCCTACTGCGCTTTGAAGCCACACGGCAGCTATTTTAGAAACAAGGTTATATTTTGAATGTAAAGGTCACAGTGACCTTGACCTTTGACCTAGTGACCTCAAACCATGTTTGATTGTAGATCTCAATGAGATGCATGCACATGTGAAGTTTAAAGAACATAGACCCAAGAGTTTTCATTTTATGAAAAGGTTAAAGTTTTGGGACAGACACACACATGCAATGACAGAAAGACAGGCCAAAAACAATATACCCCCTGATCATTCGATCTGGGGGCATACAAATAAAAATAAGTGGCCAATTTAGAAACTTGGTAGTGGACTAGTATACCCTGTCAGTGATTTTTTTCACCTTTTTGGGAATAGGGCCGGGTCCCTTTGGATTGGGAAAATTTGCGCTGTTTTCCCTAAAATTGGGAAACTAGTGTTGTTGTTGTGTTTCTAAAAAATTGAGAATACAAGTGTTTTCAGTATTATATTTACTAAGGTTAAACTTATAAGGATGGGAGATGAACAAAATATTGAGATCTAAAAAAATTTTTTTTTTTTTTAATCCTCCATTAGGAATGTTTAGCTCCCATTTGGGAAAATATACAATCTCTTCCATTGAAATGGGGCTGATTACCAATAACGATTTTGAATGAAAAAACAACACTGCGTGTTAAACACCAAGTAAAACAAGAAAAATGTGTTTGTCAGAAACACTGTCCCCTTCTGCGCCGCTATGAATTTTTTTTTTGACCTTTGACCTTGAAGGATGACCTAAACCTTTCACCACTCAAAATGTGCGGCTCCATGAGATACACATGTATGCCAAATATCAAGTTGGTATCTTCAATATTGCCAAAGTATTCATAAAATGAGCGATTTTGGCCACATATACTTGACCTCTGACCTTGAAGGATGACCTTGACCTTTCACCACTCAAAATGTGCTGCTCCATGAGATACACTTGCATGCCAAATATCAAGTTGGTATGTACAATATTGCCAAAGTATTCATAAAATGAGCGATTTTGGCCACATATATTTGACCTCTGACCTTGAAGGATGACCTTGACCTTTCACCACTCAAAATGTGTGGCTCCATGAGATACACATGCATGCCAAATATCAAGTTGCTATCTTCAATATGCAAAAGTATTCATAAAATGAGCGATTTTGGCCACATATATTTGACCACTGACCTTGAAGGATGACCTTGACCTTTCACCACTCAAAATGTGCAGCTCCATGAGATACACATGCATGCCAAATATCAAGTTGCTATCTTGAATATTGAAAAAGTTATTGCAAATGTTAAAGTTGGAGCAAACAGACCAAAAGACCAACGCACAGACCAACAGACAGGGCAAAAACAATTTGTCCCCCACTAAAGTGGGTGGGGGACATAAAAAATAAACCTGAAACTGGTGGCTTCAAAGACCATTTAAAAAGGTGATTACTTTACACATAAATATATCGTGTCCCTTGGGTGTGAACAATTTTGATCCCAAGGACATGATTTGTATACACTTGGTGGAGGACTAATCTTTCAAACAATTATACTTGCCAAATATCAAATACCGCTATCATACCTCTTGGGTTTACAGTTTCTGAGATGATTTCCATAATGTTTACTACATACAAATCAGGAAACCAAGTAACCCCCACAGAGGAGGGAGGGGGGGGGGGTGGATAATTTTCACCCCAATGACATGCTTTTAACAAATGTAGACGATCATTATCCAATGTAACACATCAAATACCTAATCCATGACCCTTGTGGTTTCATAGATTCCTTTTAAAGTAATTTACTATTAAAATCTGTATAAAACATGTGATTAATATGGCGTGGCCAGTTTTATCCCCGAGGGCATACTTGAACATACTTAATAGAGGCCCATTACATGATGTTACGGACCAAATATTAAAGCCCTGACGCTTGTGGTCTTAGAGAAAATTTAAGAAAAGTTTTAAGTTTCCATTAAAAATACATTTTTAGCTTCATATGCTATAGACCCAAACAATTCAAAACATTTTTAAATAGGATCACTCAAGAATTTCAATAGGGGTCATTTAATGTCCAAGGCCAATGCAAATGGGAAGTATCAAGCCAATCGGTAATTTTTTTGGCGAGTTATTGATTGGAAATGATTTTCACACTTATTGAGACAGTGACCTTGACCTTTTGCAAACTGCCACCAATTTCAATAGGGGTCATTTACTGTCTCAAAGGCCAATGAAACTGGGAAAGATCAAGCCAATTAGTAAATTTGTTGACAAGTTATTTATCGGGAACTAATTTTACACTTATTGTGACAGTGACCTTTGACCTAGTGAAGTCAGTTTGAATAGGGGTCATCTACTGTCCAAGGCCAATGCAAAAGTGAAGTATCAAGTCAATCAGTAAATTTGTTGACAGGTTATTGATCGGAAACAATGTTTATTGATCGGAAACAATGTTCACACTTATTGTTAGTGACCTTTGACCTAGTGAACTCAATTTCAATAGGGGTCATCTACTATCCAAGGCCAATTCAAAAGTGAAGCATCAAGTCAATCGGTAAATTTGTTGACGAGTTATTGATCGGAAACAAGCTGGTATCTCGACCCGCATCCAGCAAAATATTACAGCCCCGCTTCTTCAAAGGGGGCCATAACAGTTAAACCACACAAGCACAACACAGTATCCTGCAGGTTCCTAATGAGAACTATGAGCTCAGGGGTGGTATTCCAGAAACATCTTAAGTCAATTCTTAAATTATTTCACTTAAGTTCAAAATTACAATGTTTTGTATTTCTTCACTTAATAAGGAAACACATGTTTTTATTGTTTTTCATAAAATAACATTGGCATAATGATGTTATTTAAATGTATATCTTGATGTCAATCTATTGCAATATGAAATCAAACACTTAAGAAAATTTCCCAATTTAAGGATAAATATAAAATTAAACTTAAGATGTTTCTGGAATACGACCCCTGGTGAGCAAAATAAAATCCAACACTCAAAAGTATTCTTTGACATGAAGGTTCTCATGTGCAGTCTCATAACAGATGGCAAAAAACAGCGTATCCTAAAAGCTCCCCATGATATGTATTGGCCCAGGTGAGCAACAATTATATGACACTCTAAAGAAATCACCTTGACGACACTCAGGTACTCTGCTATCGCTGTACGCCCTGGCTGGGACAGTTTACGTGCAGTCTCATCACACACCCAGCAGTGGACACCACGACGCCCGGAGTAGACCCACAATAGGTGCTCAAACCCAAAGTCATCTGAAAGTTCAACCACAACACAATGCTTAAAAAAGTAAATATTTTATAGCATGTGCCTTTTGGATTGGGAAAAATAGCACAATACACAATGAAATTGGGAAAAAATAAACATTTTTCACATGATTATTAATAAGAGTATTTAAAAAAGTTTATAAGCACACGTTCAACTGCATAATCATATTTGTATTGTAAAGTGCAATGAAATTATAACTCCGTATAATGAACTCATAATAAACTTAATAAATTTTTAATTGAGTTTATTGGAAAAGTTTGTTTTGTTTTTTGTTGGGTGTGGGGTCGGTTGACTTTTGGTCAGATTAAGGGGAAAAAATGTTTCTATTGCCAATTGGAAACAGCATCTAAGAGGCTGTAATTTGGGGCACCATATATCACTGGCAATAGAAGCTAAAACCCAAAATCATCTGGGAATACTCCCACAATACTTGTTTAAACCAATAGTCATCTCAGTGGGTGCTTAAACCCAAGATCATCTGAAAATACAAGTGCAATAGGTGCTGAAACCCAAGATCATCAGAAAATACAAGCACAATAGGTGCTAAAACCCAAGATCATCAGAAAATACAAGCACAATAGGTGCTTAAACCCAAGATCATCAGAAAATACGAGTGCAATAGGTGCTTAAACCCAAGATAATCAGAAAATACAAACACAATAGGTGCTTAAACCCAAGATCATCAGAAATACAAGCGCAATAGGTGCTTAAACCATAGATCATCAGAAAATACAAGCCCTTTTGGTGCTTAAACCCCAGATCATCAGAAAATACAAGCGCAATAGGTGCTTAAACCCAAGATCATCAGAAAGCGCAATAGGTGCTTAAACCCAAGATCATCAGAAAATACAAGCACAATATGTGCTAAAACCCAAGATCATCAGAAAATACAAGCCCTATTGGTGCTTTAACCCAAGATCATCAGAAAATACAAGCGCAATAGGTGCTTAAACCCAAGATCATCAGAAAATACAAGCACAATAGGTGCTTAAACCCAAGATCATCAGAAAGTACATGTGCAATAGGTGCTTAAACCCAAGATCATCAAAAAATACAAGCGCAATAGGTGCTTAAAACCAAGATAATCAGAAAATACAAGCGCAATAGGTGCTTAAACACAAGATAATCTGAAAATACAAACGCAATAGGTGCTTAAGCCGAAGATCATCTGAAAATACAAGCGCAATCTAGGTGCTTAAACCCAAGATCATCAGAAAATACAAGCGCAATAGGTGCTTAAACCCAAGATCATCTTAAAATACAAGCGCATTAGGTGCTTAAGACCAAGATAATCTAAAACAAGAGCTGTGTATGTCAAAAACGCAATACCCCCTACTGCGCCGCTTTGAAACTATATCTTTGACCTTGAAGGATGACCATAACCTTTCACCACTCAAAATGTGCAGCTCCATGAGATACACATGCATGCCAAATATCAAGTTGCTATCTTAAATATTGCAAAAATTATGGCCAATGTTAAAGTTTTCGGACAGACACACAGACTGACAGACAGACAGACGAACTGACGGACAGTTCAACTGATATATGCCACCCTACCTGGGGCATAAAAACAAGTGAAATAGGTGCTTAAACCCCAAGATAATCTGTAATTACAAGCGCAATAGGTTTTTAAACCCAAAGTCATCTAAAAAACTTGCGCAATAGGTGTCTAAACCCCAAATCATCTGAATATACACCCGCAATTGGTGCTTTGACCCAAAGTCATCTGAAAATGACAACAGGGAAAATAATTATTAATCAATTATAAGACTTGGCTATTCAAAAATAGACTCCTGTGATCTAATTGGGATGTGAAAATCCTATCCCTAAATTGTCACATACGTAAAATTCTGTTACCGTATCTCTTAAACTGCTGTTTTGTACACTGCAATGCCGATATATCGCGGATCTGTATATCGCGCTGTCCAAAAATCCGACAAGCATGAGCACTTAATGACATGTTTTAATCTGAGAATTCGCTAACTTAAGCAAAAAAAGGTTCTAGCTAGTATTAACACTCTATATTTCATGGCTTACTATGGCACGCAGTGAAGCGTGAAAAACAGTTGATTATTGACAATGTTGTTTACACACAGCTGGGGTTGTTTTTAACACTTAAGAAACAAGACTATTGCCAAGCAATATATGTCCCCTACCGGCTCCACCATTGTCAGAAATTTCCATCATTGTCAGAATTTATTTATTTTTTGTTGCCATAGCAACCATAATTTTTGACGTAAGAACAAAATGAAATGACGTGCATAATGTCCATATTGCCATCTATCCATGTTTCAAGTTTCATGCAAAAATATGAAAAACTTTTTTAGTTATCGCAGGATCCAGAAAAGTGTGACAGACAGACTGACAGACTGACTGAAAGACTGACTGACTGACAGACGGAGTGCAAACCATAAGTACCCTCCGGTGAAAGCTGTAGGGGACAATAACCAATTAGTGTTATTGCAAAGGTAATAATGGCAGTTTTCTGGTATATAAATCATTAAATTTCGGTACTAGTCATGAATTTCTTTGTCCTGATAAAAAGCGTGTGAAGATTGGTGTGGGTGTATTTATTTGTAAATACAAATTTTGTAGCGGGTACAACATTGAGATAATTTAATTTCCATTAAAAGTTTCGTTGTAAATTTAAACTAAAGTATAACCGCGGTATCTCGTGAATTATGTGGCATTGACATTTCCTCGTAATAAAATAAAATTCAAACACGCTGTATCGTTACAGTTACGCTGTTTCAGTTCCTTCATTAGGACTATTTATAAGGGTATATTCAAATCTATGAAAAATTATTTTTTACACGTTTTTTTACGGCAAGAATTCTTTTTAGCTGATTCGCGAGCGATCATACATGAAAATAAAAAATATAATTTACATTTTGATTTTTATGATAAATACAGAAATGTATGTAGTTATGAAAATGTTTATTGTATAATTGGTTTGCAATTATTACTATACAAATATGTAGCAGCGCCATATATAAAATGAAAACATTGGGGAAATTTGACAAATTAACCGCAATACAAATAAGTTAGACATTTCTCGAGTTATATCGCGCGTCGGATATATCGCGCTCGCGATCTTTGGACCCCACCAACCGCGATATATTTGCTTTGCAGTGTAGGTGTTTTTTAACAAAGACCACTAACTGTCGTTTGATGGGTAACAATTAATTTGTAACTCGTCACGATAATAAAATTTCAATGTTTCTGAAAAGACTTTGTTTGTAGCTTGTTTAGTTTTTTTGACAAAGACCACTTTTTGGTGTATCATGAGGTGTTTTGATTAATGCCTAACATTTTGTCAAATGAGAAAATTACTGTTACCATAATTATCTCTAAAATAGCTCTGTTTTGAAGTGCTTTTAATAAAGACCTGTTACTGATGTCTCATGTGTACTGACTAATCCACTTTACTGACCTCTGAGCGCCCTGTCGACGATCTTGATAGCAATCTGCATTAGCGGCCAACATCTCTCACATATATCAGCACCCCTGCAAGCAAACAGAACAGTGGCCAACATCTCTCACATATATCAGCACCCCTGCAAGCAAACAGAACAGTGGCCAACATCTCTCACATATATCAGCACCCCTGCAAGCAAACAGAACAGTGGCCAACATCTCTCACATATAGCAGCACCCCTGCAAGCAAACAGAACAGTGGCCAACATCTCTCACATATATCAGCACACCTGCAAGCATACAGAACAGTGGCCAACATCCCTCACATATATCAGCACCCCTGCAAGCAAACAGAACAGTGGCCAACATCTCTCACATATATCAGCACCCCTGCAAGCATACAGAACAGTGACCACCATCTCTCACATATATCAGCACCCCTGCAAGCAAACAGAACAGTGGCCAACATCTCTCACATATATCAGCACCCCTGCAAGCATACAGAACAGTGACCAACATCTCTCACATATATCAGCAACCCTGCAAGCATACAGAACAGTGGCCAACATCTTACACATATATCAGCACCCCTGCAAGCAAACAGAACAGTGGCCAACATCTCTCACATATATCAGCACCCCCGCAAGCATTCAGAACAATGACCAACATCTCTCACATATATCAGCACCCCTGCAAGCATACAGGACAGTGGCCAACATCTCTCACATATATCAGCACCCCTGCAAGAAAACAGAACAGTGGCCAACATCTCTCACATAAATCAGCACCCCTGCAAGCAAACAGAACAGTGGCCAACATCTCTCACATATATCAGCACCCCTGCAAGCATACAGAACAGTGGCCAACATCTATATCAGCACCCCTGCAAGCAAACAGAACAGTGGCCAACATCTCTCACATATATCGTCATGCAAGCAAACAGAACAGTGGCCAACATCTCTCACATATATCAGCACCCCTGCAAGCATACAGAACCAACATCTCTCACATATATCAGCACCCCTGCAAGCAAACAGAACAGTGGCCAACATCTCTCACATATATCAGCACCCCTGCAAGCATACAGAACAGTGACCAACATCTCTCACATATATCAGCAACCCTGCAAGCATACAGAACAGTGGCCAACATCTCTCACATATATCAGCACCCCTGCAAGCATACAGAACAGTGGCCAACATCTATATCAGCACCCCTGCAAGCAAACAGAACAGTGGCCAACATCTCTCACATATATCGTCATGCAAGCAAACAGAACAGTGGCCAACATCTCTCACATATATCAGCACCCCTGCAAGCATACAGAACCAACATCTCTCACATATATCAGCACCCCTGCAAGCATACAGAACAGTGGCCAACATCTCTCACATATTTCAGCACCCCTGCAAGCAAACAGAACAGTGGCCAACATCTCTCACATATATCAGCACCCCTGCAAGCATACAGAACAGTGACCAACATCTCTCACATATATCAGCACCCCCGCAAGCATTCAGAACAGTGACCAACATCTCTCACATATATCAGCACCCCTGCAAGCATACAGGACAGTGGCCAACATCTCTCACATATATCAGCACCCCTGCAAGCAAACAGAACAGTGGCCAACATCTCTCACATAAATCAGCACCCCTGCAAGCAAACATAACAGTGGCCAACATCTCTCACATATATCAGCACCCCTGCAAGCAAACAGAACAGTGGCCAACATCTATATCAGCACCCCTGCAAGCAAACAGAACAGTGGCCAACATCTCTCACATATATCAGCACCCCTGCAAGCATACAGAACCAACATCTCTCACATATATCAGCACCCCTGCAAGCATACAGAACAGTGGCCAACATCTCTCACATATATCAGCACCCCTGCAAGCATCCAGAACAGTGGCCAACATCTCTCACATATATCAGCAACCCAGCAAGCAAACAGAACAGTGGCCAACATCTCTCACATATATCAGCACCCCTGCAAGCATACAGAACAGTGGCCAACATCTCTCACATATATCAGCATCCCTGCAAGCAAACAGAACAGTGGCCAACATCTCTCACATATATCAGCACCCCTGCAAGCATACAGAACAGTGGCCAACATCTCTCACATATATCAGCACCCCTGCAAGCAAACAGAACAGTGGCCAACATCTCTCCCATAAATCAGCACCCCTGCAAGCATACAGAACCCCCCTTGTTATTGAGAAGCATGGCAAGTTACATGAAGGAAATACAGACAGCAGTTTTAAAAATTATCTATTTTTTACCTTGTAAATTCCATACATGCTGAAAACTAATTTTTTGTTACAAGCAAAGTTCAATCTCTAAAACCTGGCTTGTCTTGTCTGGTATTTTATAATGGTATGATACAAAATGGCTCCTATTTACAACATATGCTAGTGTTTTTTTAAATGGCAAAAAAGTGTTAAGAAAGACACACATTTTCATGTGAGAACCCTTAAATGTCTGATAAGCCAAACATTTTCATGTGAAAACTCTTAAAATGTCTGATAAGCCACACATTTTAAAGTGAGAACCCTGGAATGTCTGAAAAGCCACGCATTGCCAAGTTAGAACCCTGGAATGTATGAAAAGCCACACATTTTGAAGTAAAGAATCCTGAAATGTCTGATAAGCAATACATTTTGAAGTGAGAACCCTGAAATGTCTGTTAAGAAATTTTTTAGATTTATTATAATGAGGGCCATGAACAATTCAATCAAGCTCTGTCATTGTAAGAGCTGAATACCTCCGCAGTTTATATAAAAATTATTTCAATACATTTAATACTGAAAGAGTTTTGCTCCAAACAAGAAAATCTGCAAAAGGGCAATAACTCTGTAAATGTATAACCCCATGAAAGAGTTACAATCATTGTACTCAGAAATTTTACCTAATGCCCTCATTATTTGATGTTCTAATTAGATCCATTTTTTACTTCCTAAATTATGCACTACCAAGAAACGAACTATAAACAAGAGGGCCATGGGCTCTAAGGTGCTCACCTGAGAAACAAAGGAACTAAGCTATTCTGACTTTAAATGAGACTTCTAGATATAAACAAGCTTTTTCTTTCATTTGACCTTGTGACCAACTTTTTTATATTTCAAATGACCCAGTTTAACAAGAGCACCGCCTTGCGGGTGCAGACCGCTCATCTATTTTCTTTTAAAGGTGAAGGGACTCTCAATTTCAATCACAAAGGAGGGAGGGGTGGAGTGAAGAGGGGTGTATAGTGTTGGGGTGTGGACATTTATTACATAATCTTCCTAAAATGTGGAAACAAAATGCAAAAAAAAATAATTTCAGGGTTGCAGGGGGGGGGGGGGGGGGGGGGATTCTTGGGTGCGATGGTAAGACGGCATTTCAAAAATAAAATAATAAAAATAAATATTTGTGTTTTTTAACCGTTTCAAAAAAAATAAATTTGGGGGTGTGGGGTGGGGGGTAAAGTGTGAGGGTGTGGTGGTCATTTGTGAGATGATCTTTCAACTGGTGCATAAAAGACAAAAAAAATAGGGGGGGGATTCGGGGGGGGAGGGGGGAGGGCACGGGGGATGGTTTGGGTGGTGTCTATTGTGGTATGTCAGGTAAGAGTAGTTTTGTCAAAGTATCAATCAAATCTAATCATAAACAAAGAAGTGATGGCAATTTTAGCAAAATTTAATAATTTGACCTTGAGAGTCAAGGTCATTCAAAGGTCAAGGTAAAATTCAACTTGCCAGGTACAGTAACCTCATGATAGCATGAAAGTATTTGAAGTTTGAAAGCAATAGCCTTGATACTTTAGAAGTAAAGTGGATTGAAACACAAAATTTAACCATATATTCAAAGTTACTAAGTCAAAAAAGGGCCATAATTCCGTAAAAATGACAACCAGAGTTATGCAACTTGTCCTTTTACTGTACCCTTATGATAGTTTGCGAGTGTTCCAAGTATGAAAGCAATATCTATGATACTTTAGGGGTAAAGTGGACCAAAACACAAAACTTAACCAAATTTTCAATTTTCTAAGTATAAAGGGTCCATAATCCCGTCCAAATGCCAGTCAGAGTTACATAACTTTGCCTGCACAGTCCCCTATGATAGTTAGTAAGTGTTGCAAGTATGAAAGCAATAGCTTTGATACTTAAGGAATAAAATGGACCTAAACACAAAACTTAACCAAAATTTTCAATTTTCTAAGTATAAAAAGGGCACATAATTCTGTCAAAATGCACGCCAGAGTTATCTAACTTTGCCTGCCCAGTCCCCTCATGATAGTTAGTAAGTGTACCAAGTTTGAATGCAATAGCATTGATACTTTCTGAGAAAAATGGACCTAAACGCAAAACTTAACCGGACGCCGACGCCAAGGTGATGACAATAGCTCATTTTTTTTTCAAAAAATAGATGAGCTAAAAATTAGCTAAGATTTCATTTCGACAAATATTATCTCAAAATTTCATGAAGATTGGACTACAAATCTGACTTCTAGAATTATAACAAGGTTAAACTATAGCCATATCAGAAAAACTGCCCAGTCCCTGGCGGCCATGTTTTTCAACAGATCGAAAGCATATTTTTTTAACTCGGCTCAGATATCAAATAACAATTGTTCCAACCAAGTTTCATGGTGACCAGACTAAAAGTGTTACTTCTAGAGTGTTAAAAAGCTTTTACTTAAGCTATAAAGGAAAAATGCCCTGCCAACTAGTGGCCATGTTTTTTAACGAACTGGTCCCATTTTCAAACTTAGCCAATATATAAGAACAAATGTATTATCCAAGTTTAATGAAGAGCGGAAAACAAATGTGACTTCTAGAGTGTTAACAAAGTTTACTACAGACACATAAGGAAAACTTCCCTGCCCGCTGGCTGCCATGTTTTTCAAAAGACTGGAACCATTTTTGAACTCAGCTCAGATATAATTAGAACAAATGTTCTGACCAAGTTTCATGAAGATTGGACTTAAACTATGATGTCAAGAGTGTTAACAAGGTAAAAACAAGAGATTTGTTTGTCAGAAACACAATGCCCCCTATAGCGCCGCTTTGAAATAAAATTTCAATATATCATTTTGCAGGTTTAGTAATTATCTCCCTTTTAAAGCTTATTACTTCCCTTGGATTGTATTTCTTGACTTTTGATCTCAATGATGACCTTGATCATGACCTTTCACCACTCAAAATGTGCAGCTCCATGAGATACACATGCATGCCAAATATCAAGTTCCTATCTTCAATATTGCAAAAGTTATGGCCAATGTTAAAGTTTTCGGGCGGACTAATGAACGGACGGACAGACAGACAGACAGTTCAAATGCTATATGCCACCCTGAAAATTGATTAAAGAGTTGTGCTATTTGAAATCGGCATTTTTTTTCACAATGTACCAAAATTTATGCCAATACCTTAATTACAAATGGAGTTATTCACTGCACAACACACAAGTCAAGGAAAATAACACTGTAAATCCTAAGAGAGTTAAGGTTTTTGTACTCAGCACTTCCCTGCTCAATGATTACATTTGTATATGCAGTTCATAAAAATCCCTTCACTACTTCCTGAGTAATGCTGTGCACAAGAAGCCGAACAGAATGTCGGATGGTAATCCACATGGACGTTTCGATTACTATATGCCCCCTTCTTGTTTAAAAGTGTCTCACTTTGTGCACAGGGGATTAAATCAATGTGCGTGAAGTGTCTTCCAAAATAAGCCTGTGCAGTCTGCACAGGCTAACCAGGGACAAAACTTTCTGCCTGCATTGGATCTTGGTCATGATTATTCATCCCTTAAACAAAAGTAAAATAAAAGCAGAAAGTGTCGTCTCTGATTAGCCTCTGCGGACTGCACAGGCTAATCTGGAAAGACACTTCACGCACATGCATTAAGCCCAAATTTACCCAAAACAAGGCTCAAATATTCCGTATACGTACGAGCAACACGACCTCACATCATCATAGTCGGTCATATCAATATCAAAGACGAGTTCTTTCTCCTGTGCCTGGAAGGCCGCAGCCTTCACAGTCTTGTGTTCCTTGGGCTGCGGAAAGACAACACAGTGTTTATTTTCTTTCTTATACATAATCAGGCCTTTTTTCATGTTTTTAAGAAGCGTCTTTGGCCCCCCTATTTTGTGAAAAAATGAGTTGCAAACTGTTTAAAATTGTCAAAAATGAGTCACAAACTTTCTAAAATTGTGAACATTTGTGTCGTTAACTGGTTGTTATTTTGAAAATTTAAGTCGTGATTTTCCCAAACTTGTGAAAAACGGCCATTCACACGGAAGGAAAAAAAGCCCTGATACAGGACCGGTATAGTAGTGACCAATGCTCGGTGGAAATAAGTATACATATTTTTTTCTTTAAAAAAAAAAAGAGATATTTTTTTAATCAGTCAACATTGTGTTCATCTCTCATCCAGCTTTATAGGTTAAAACTTAGTAAATATAATACTGAAATCAGTTTCACTCTCAATTTTAAATTTGTTGTTAAAAAAAATAAAAAAATACTTAACTCCCACTTTTAGTCAAAACAACACAATTTTTCCTAATCCAAAGGCACTCTTCCCCATCAATTTTTTTTACATTAGAGAAAATATAATATTTGTTTTATAAATAACATTTGAATAAATATAAATTTAAGTTGAAATAATATCTACTCGGTAACTTGTCAGTAAAATGGTTATTACTGCTTTAAAAAGTATTTAAGTATTTAAAGATGGGGGGGGGGGGGGGGGGGGGGCCGGGGGACTGGATTTGGGGTAAAAGATACATTGTACATGTTTAATGAAAAGATGAGCAAATAACAGCTATAAGTCCTGGCACTAGACCCAAATGAAGAGAAAAAAGTTGGCACCATTTTCTTTTCAACAAAAAAATATAATAAATATTATAAAATTTGTACTAATATTAATACTAATTTTCGTGGACTTTTAAGGTGCCCTTAATCACAAAAATGAATGCCCAGAGTCTTAATGAATTAGTCATTCGTTAAAATTCCATGAATTTAAGATTCTGGATCACATGCCTTTGTGGGGTTCCCAATTAAATGTAAATTGATTGTAAACACACCAGTAAAACGTTTTCTTAAGAATTTCAACTGGTGCATAAAAGACAGATTTTTTTTAGCTGCTAATGGCAATGTGAAAAACATCAGAATTACTTTATATAATATAACGCATGTGTTCTTGTTTTAAATTCTATTTTTACTGCATTCATGTATACGGTTATGGTTAACGCAACATGAAATGTTGTCACTGATTTCAGACGTATTCAAGGATACACAAACTGCAAGAAAAACTTTGTTAATGCACTAAAGATGTTTCCAATTGTATTTCAATAACTTGTCGAGATATTTGCAAAAATTAAGTTCTTAACGGTTGCCCAGCCCGTGTGAAATCCTCTTTAAACCCCATTGATTCAGCACACTGTATTATTACTGGTCACTGTTAAAAACTACATAAAAAGAAAAGTGATGCATTAACCCATTTATGCCTAGCGTCTAGAAAAAAGGCCTTGGCAAACAGCGTGGATGCGGCGTCTCATCTGGGTCTGCGCTGTTTGCTTAAAGGAATTCCTGTAAGAAATATTATAAATATAGAAATAAATATACTAGACATCTAATTTTGGAAATAAATTGATCCAATTAAGAAGGATGGGAGAGTCCACTAGGCATAAGTGGGTTAAACCATGATACCCTGTGAGAGAAGACAGCTCCAATATCTATCTTGTACGGACATCTTTTCTGAATTTCCTTCTCCATTTCATCTTGGTTGGAAAAACTCTGGTAACGAATGTAGATGTCATCCTTAAGCGTGAACGAGAATTCACGCTTACTAAAGTAATCCTTAGGAACTGAAAAGTTAAATGAAGTCTTTATTAATCAAGCAATGTTTGTAAAACATGTATGGCCCCTGACTCTCAGCAAAGTCGTCCATATGCTGTTTATCTCAGATCTCCTGATTTGAAAATCATCAGGAGTTATTCTTCGTCAAGACTTACCAGCATACTAATAAATATAATCCATAGATCTCTAGAAATTGAAAAGAAACCAATTTCATGATACAAGCCTGACGACTTCAGATTTGTGAAATTGACACTTTACCAATAATGCCAACTTAACTGTAGTTATTCATCAGTATATTAGTTTTTTTTATTACTTACAAAACTCTATACATTTTTGTAATTTCTGGCCAATATTTACAATAAATGTGTTAAGAATTTCATGAGCACAGACTTTCTCCATTTTCCGGAAGTAAACCCACATGACATTATGCAATATGCGGATGACTTTCTAATGTGAAATCGGGAGCATCGCTTCTATTTGAAATCCACTCGAGACAAAGTAGATCATGTAACTTGATGTGTGCGCATCAAGCGCTGATTTTATTAAACAAATTATCAATTAACTCTAAATTTAGATTGATGCAATATTTTCTTACTATTTTCTGAATATCAGTCGAAACGAAATGAAATTAATGTGAAACATCAATGTGTCATCACACAATTTGTTTGATATAAAAAACACTTTCAGGTGGTATAATACACAGAGTACCGCGTAAAAGTTATAATCTTCAGACTTGATTTGGGCCATGAAATTCAAAAGCAGTCTGTTTTTAATTCACTACGACAGTGTTCAACACCAACTAATCTGAGTAAGGAGTCCTTTGGACTCCTTACTTTTGAAATTTAGAAGTCCGAACAGATTTCAAGGAGTCCAATAATTAAAGTGAGTATATACGATTTTGTCAAATATTAATGAATTTATATAAAATGTGTAAAAAACTTATGTATATATTTCAATATACAATAAAATAAAAGTTCAGAAGAACATGTGTCGAAAAATGCGAAATTAGCCAGATATTTAATTCTGAAATCGAAAACGGCTGTACGGTCGAATTCACCAGCATATGTATATCATGCATGTACGATGTGAACCTAAACTTAGTTTAACGGTTCATTTTAAATTCCTGCAACAATATATATTCCTACGACACAAGAACACTAACTCTGGTCCTAATAAAACGACGAATGCTTCGGCTATTGTAGGAAAATATGTTCGTCACAATCGGCTCAGGGCGCTAATTTGTCTTTGCTGCATTTTATGAACTTCGTATTTAATGCATAATTTTTCTTGCCTATTTTGTGTTATTGTAACATATTTTATCAATATTTTAAAATTTAACACATATAAAAAATTGTATAATCTCGCTTTAAGACACTTCTTATATCGTATTTTTCGGGTCATTACACATGTCAATACATGAAATATAATTTTTTTATTTTATGTTTGTTTTTCATCTGTTCAAAGAGACTGCTGTTAAATATGTGTTATATCACATTGCAAAATATTTTACACATTCATTTAATATTTAAGTTAATAATTAACTTAATTACTGTAAGGTTTGAACATATACTATTTTCTATGATGCATTATATTTGATTGTTTAACCTCGACATTATGGCTACAAACCATTCTCGGAGCATTCTGTTTTGTTAATGTCATAGTTAATAAATCACATCATAAGGATGTAACAGCCCTATACTTCTCCTTGCTTTATACAAAGTCATGTTCTCCATAATATTGCTAAGAACGTGGAAATTGGGAAATGCAATATAATTCTATCTTTATTTTAATTTAATCACTGGGTTTTTACACCATGAAAACATGCAATAAAAATGTTTAGACAATTTTATGCATGTAAAGCGCAATTTCCCTGTTGCCATCATCAGTCTCTCATGTAACTTGCCAGGATTTTATCGTGGAAGAGTACATCGTAGGAACCAATAGTGTGGTTGGTATGACAATTCCTACTAACTGCAATAAACCTCTGGCACTGAAATCATCTATTGTCGATAGTTACACGGGTAATTAATGCTCATATGATTCAAAGCTGGTCCCATCTTCAGTACATTGTGGACAATGTCAGGTCTTGCAATGATTTTTATAGTAATGAGAGACTGTTTGGCGAAGCTAGTTTACTTTAGCAAAAATATCAGAAGAAAACTGCCACGCTCGGTGTTTCATGGTTTGCACGTTCCATTTTTACTACACGCACGGGCAGCGAAAGGGGGGCCAAAATAAATAATTTCGGAGTCTTTTGTATTTGTCCATGTGTTCAAGCAGAATGATTTGTGGCACATTTTTCGGATGCACAATAGTTCGGACATTCTGATCTTGCGAAACAAACAAGAACCTCAAAGGATTTTTTTAAAATTAAAAGATGATTTTAAAGGAGTCCGACGGACTCCCTCGACACAAAAACAAGGAGTCTGAGTCTCATTTTAAGGAGTTCTCGGACTCCCGTTAGTGTCGAACGCGGTACGATGCATCTATCGCTAGCAATTAGCGACCCCATCCACAAAATCACCATGGTGTGAATTTCCGACTGATAATCAATAATTTGCTGATAGATCTCTGATAAAACGTCCAAAACAACACAGGTTCACCCGGCTTGTAGATATCGTTTGTTAATAGGGACTGGGCAATAAAGGGATAAGCATGGCAATTTTAAGCCAGACAGAGCTTGAATGGCGATTTTTATTGTGAACTTATAGAATGTATGATATTTTTTTTACGAATGTCGGGACAAATTGTGTTACATCAGGACGAGGGGATTAACACCCTAAAAACAGGACTGTCCCGCTATGATCGGGATGTCTGGCATGTATGCTTTTACCATGTATCAAGAGGTTAACGTAAGGAAACCAGTAAAAGCATTAACGAATTAATGCAAACAATGTAGCAATAACAAATTTACCTTTAAAAATTTATTATTTGCCCATTGAATCCATGTCAAAATTGTTTATTTAAAGGGTGATAATCAGCGCAAAGCAGATAGTTCCTAACACACCCGCAATTACATCCACTATGCGGGTGTTTACCTGGTATCGCGGCGTCATACTGGAAAAGGAGTGTGCTTGAATGCAATGAGCATTTATTAGACCAATGCAACTTATAAAATTTTGTTCACTTAACTATTTAAAGATTTTATATAATAAACTTCCAATTGGAACAATGGTATTCCCACTGATCATGTGTATATCCCCTGACGAAATGTGCGCTCTTTAATTATGCTAAATTCTACCATGATTTCATAATTCGAAATTTTTTAAACAAAATGATCGATATTACCAGCATTTCGATAAGAGGGAATTGTATATCATTTCGTAAACAAATTTTGAAATTTATTATTAATTTTTTAAATAACAGGGCCCTAATTTGGCCGTTTTTGGAGCCAAAATTCTGCCCCATTCCCCCCTTAATATAGTATACTTTTTCCCCCTATTTCAGCTAAAAATTCCCCCTTCCCAAACACATATATACCAATGTTGCCAGCTGGTATCATGCTATTAATCATTGATTAAATGTATATTGATGTATATTACATAAAAATATAGCTACTATAAGTGTCGAATGTTTGGTTAAAAGATATTCTAAATTTCCCCTTATCGCCCAAAACGACGCGAAATTCCCCACTCTAAGGGCCCCAAATCCCCCAAAGTGTAGCAAGGGCCCTGAATTATCAAACTTAATGATACGCTCACAAATAACTGATGAAAATTTGCAATGACGTTACATTACAACATTATGCTGTCATGCAGGGCGTAGTACTTAGATCCGCCTAGGCCAGGGATCAGGAGGTCACGGGTTCGATCCCCACTCGGCCTTTGTGGGAGCGTCCTATAAATCTCCCCCAAAGACACCAAGTACTGGTCCTATCTAGGCCTTAGACTTCTTGAATAATCATATCGCGTCGACGCTCTAAAGGAACCCTGCAATTAATGGGAAGAAGAATGGTTCGACATTGCCTGGGGACGATCGATCTAATAACAAATTAAACTAATACATACCGCCGCCATAGTTCAACCATCTATAGTATGGACCATAGGGAAACAATTTCTTATAATATATGGGAAGGAGGTCTGGTAGACACTCAGGGTCGTAAGCATTCTCTTCCGGCATTGTTGAAATTGTTTGTCAATAACAAAATGAAAGTACAATTTGGCGCCAAATAGCCGTGACACGAATTACGGCGGCCCACGAATTACCAAAATCTACACAATGCACTTCAATCGTCCCAAGACTAGCACGTCTATCCGTTGTGTCGGCCCTCTTAACTCCTTACCACATAACTTTACGTATTTTGACAAACGTGTAGTTCTTTAGGCTTAGAAAGTTAAATTTAATTAAATAATTTTCTAACTAGATTCAAGCTTTACTGTATTCTATAGGTCTTTGGCATCAAACAGCATAAAACCTAAACAGACTGCGAGTTGCTCGCAGGCTGTTCTTGTTTTATGCTGTTTGCACAAAGCCATTTTCATATTGATTCTGATTTGGGAAGGTTTAATGAATACATACGAATGTGTTATATGTCAATATTTTGTTAAATGTATATTATTGTAGATCTACATAACAATGAAAACTGCATTAAAATCATAATTTTTTGACAAAATACTGGCTAGACTGAGCTCCATGTAGTTTACTCAAACCTGGTTGTCTCTCGGGTCGGTTTGTCTCGCGGTATTTCATAAGCGCCCTTTGGATTTTTTAATTTACAAACCTGTGTGACCTACTTGTTTGATCTGACAGAAATGTTTCGATTTTTGGTAAGTAAATACCCCAAAACGATGTAAAACATCATTTAACCCTTTACCACTTAGATACCTATTTTGACGCGTTTGTAGTCCCTTGGGCTGTTAAATTTAATTAAAGACCTTTCTAACTAGATTCAAGTTTCAAAAGCTTCATTTCCAACCCTAATTAAGATACTGATGAGCAGCAAACAGCCGGTTGCATAAGCCATTGCCACTGTGCTTCTTATGAGGGAAAGAGTTAAAACCAAAATAATGAAAAATCAATCTTAAAATGGAATTTTTCCTATCAACTTTTTCCCTTTTTGAGTTCGTCTGCTTGCGAGTATTAAGTCATACTCTAAGGGCGACAAAGGGTACAGGAAGCGATACACAACATTTTGCGCGACAGTCGCGGCGACGCACGATATTTTATTTTTCAAATATCGCCCATATTATCTGAATCTCGTGAATCGCGGTCTTATTTCAGACCGCGACAGTAGACACACGAAGCGATACTCGATATTTTTCTTTACAGTCCCGGCGACGCACGATAATTTTCTTGACAGTCGCGGCGACGCACGATAGTTTGCGCGACAGTCGCGGCGACGCATGATATATTTAACACGATATATCGATATCGCCTTTTGGGCTACCTACACAAGAGCGATATATCGTCTTAAATATATCGTGCGTCGCCGCGACTGTCGCGCAAAAATATCGTGCGTCGCCGCGACTGTCGTGCAAAAATATCGTGCGTCGACGCGACTGTCAAGAAAAAATATCAAGTATCGCTTCGTGTGTCTAGTGTCGCCCTTGATGAAAGAAGGGCGAGATAATAGATTGCACTATCCGGATTCCGTATTTAATACATATCATTACTACATGTATAAGAAGTAACAAATTGAAATCCCCAACGGATAGTTATTCGTATATGCCGGACCAATATGATAGAATCGGCCGATCTTCGAAGCCTGTACAAAAGTCCGATCCCAAAAAAGCCAACTGAACAAAATAGCGTCCTTATCATTCTTAGCCAATAGTGATACATAAAATATAGTCACACATAAACGAAACAAATATAAAAAAATACGCAAAACATAATCGGTTTAATCAAAATTTCCATTACAACTGAAGTATCGATTTAATGCACGACAAGCTCAATTCAATGACAACTTAAATTCAATTCTTATAACAATAAAAAGTACAACGATATCATCTTCAATTTTCTGTTCTTCTATTTATACTTGGATACGTATGTATCGAATGCTAACCGTTCTGACCAAAACAGGATTTTCGAAATGACCATTAAGATCGATGTCATCTATTTCTATTGTAGTTTACAATTTTGCATGAAAACAAACACTCCGAAACATGTTTTGGATTTATGCAAAGCGTAGTTATCTATTTCTCTTTCAATAGATTACTATTAAAAACAAAAACGCTTGAAATGCTTTCCCTAGAATCCTGAGCGTATATATCAAATTAGGCGTTTCGTCACTGAAATTATGTCACGTGATAGAATTCATACAATTTGGGGCGCCGTTTTTCTTTAATTTAAAAAGTGCATTTCTGATAAAAAATGTATTTGATGATATAAAGAATTTAATTTTTCTTCCTATCAAGAAATCTATCGAGCGCCGTTGTGCTATATTTGAGATATTTATTTACAGTATATCAATATTTCGAATTCTTGATATCAATATTTATTTGTCGCTATCATAAAATAATTCCTAATGTTAATAAATGATATAAATAACATATTTTTTTATATGAATAAATATAATTTTTGATATCAGAAAATCGATTTCTTCTTATTTTTTAAAGGTCATCGTTTTATTTTATTTGTATCAAGAATTCGAATTTTTGATAACAAGATTATTATTTTGATATCAAGAAAATGAATAATTTACATCAGAAATTCCTTTTTTATCAAGAAATCGATTTAATAACATTAAAAATTAATTATTGTCATAATGAAATCGAATTCTTGATCACACAAAAATAGGCTCGATTTCTTGATATCAAGAAATCCTGGAATGTGATTTTCGGTCTAGATATAACAAATAATTAATACAGAAATGTCTACAAAATAGTAGATAAAATGCGCAATCAGTTCAATTAAAAGAACGAAAATATTGTTAGGTAAAACATTATTCTAAATGAACTTAATCAAAGGTGGAAGTAACGAACCCTGGATAGTATATAGACCCAGGAGCCCAATATATTCAAATAAATATATGAAATCAGAGATGAGAGAAAAAATGACAAAGAGTCATGAAATAAAATCCCGACCCTCTGATATTGGAATCATGATAAGTTGAGCTCGATAACACGTCAGACTGCAACAGAGATCGGACTAAAGTATCTTGTGGACTATATGTATTTTGTTCATAGAATATTTTGTAGACTTGGAAATTGTCGAGTTAAATAGCAGAATGAGTTTCAATTAACATTTCTTCGGGTTGTGCGTCTTTATTCCGCCGAATAAATTTGCAATATATTTTTCTTAGTTTATCTGAAAATTATCCAGTAATATTGTATATACATGTATTGTGCTCAAAATACATGTGTTCACGCTTTAATTAAGGCTTCTCAAGAATTGTTGTAAATTAAAAAATAAGATATATATATACATATATATATATATATATATATATATATATATATATATATATATATATATATATATATATATATATATATATATATATATATATATATATATATATATATATATATATATATATATATATATATATATATATATATATATATATATATATATAAACATACATTCATGCTGTGTCTCTTACTAATTATAATACGTAACTATAGCATTTCTGTCTTATACTGCTTTATAGTGACTGAAAGATGTAATCTCCTAAAAAACATATCTTTAAGCCAAATCAAAGGAATATTAGTCGATTTCGTGGATTAAATCAAGCATGCTCTGTAGATAGCCTTCCTGTCAAGTTAATTGATCCATATATTTATCAGAAAAAGGATATATGTCGACTCTCGCGTTTTTCGGCGTAAGCTGCATAAGCCAGCTTTTCACCTTAGCCTGACCTTTGTAAGTGTCCAATAAAATTCCAATAAAATTTCCCGCGGCTAGGTACGAATGAATACACTTCATTTATTCCATTGGCTGATTTGAGTATACCACCAGAACATTGGAAACATATCCGCGTCTTTGTAACACTGTTTTACTGTATGAAACAATTTTATCTCGAATGAAAAGGCTTAATAGATAGAACAGTTTTACACTCAATTCTCGACATCAATACAGTTTGTGCGTACACCTTTTATTTTCAGAGTATTACCAGCGCAAGAGCGTTTATACTTAAAAGGCTATGTTCTCATATTTAGTACTTACTTCCTTATTCCTGTCAACATGTTAACATGTAAAAGTATAAAGAGCAATGGAAGCAAGGCCTCACTTTAAAGCATTGCATTTCAACCCGCGAGGTATATCGGGTCAATTCGCGGACATTCAGAGTTTATATACAGGTCAACACCGTAGTTGGCGGCCAGTAAAATAATCGCTATATAATAAAGACGCTATCCGTGAACTAGGTGACCTGGAATTTTCTTTAGACCAGAAATATGTTAAATGAAGATATTCAGCAATATAATTATGGTATGTAAATAATAGATTCTTAATGTGTTTTCAACAATACAATGATAAATATTATTGTTGATAAATTTAACAATAATTATTCGTCCATATTGCCTAATGTACTAAAGTGATATTATGAGCATGTAACAGTTAATAGGTGTCTATCGCAACCGTTGATTATTTTTGATGTTTCTACTTCATATACACTTATATTAATTAATGCAGCTTCATCATACTAAAACAATATACCAGAAAGAGAAAAATAATGCATTTGAATATCAACCGTACTTTCGTTTGACAACTGATCATGCGTTTACGAGTTGAACCTAAATTTATTTTTAGTGCAGATTTGTTCATACGACACAAAGACACGAAATTGTTTTACGGATCATTTCAGCTTACAGGACTGGGTGGGTCACGTAAGAATATCGAATATAAAATATATTTTTATAAACAACTGGTAGCAAGGTGAGTTGCAGATAATTAATCAGTAACCACATTTTAACTAACTATTTTGACCTGTTAATTCTTTTCAGCTCAATTCAACAGTGCAAAATGCCCATAATATCACTTTAAGCATTAGCACGATGATAATTGATACTGTTAATAATCGAATCAAATAGCAATGCCCGACAAACCACTAAAACAGGTTTGTTCGAAGAACGCGCCTATAAATACGGATACTTCTCGTGTGGCCGGTTGACTCATATGTTTAAATTTCACTTCCATTCTTCTTTTGGTTTTCTGTTTTGTATCTATAGGTTTATGACCAGCAATATTTTATAATGTAAAATAAGCCGCGAAAACTCCCCGTAACATCCCGTACTGCGTGTGATGCAGCTAAGAACTGCACAGAAAAAGACATTCGCTATCCTTGATCTCATTCATTAAACTATTTACGCCGTATATCTTTTTTAAAGATATTTCTTGTTAAAACTGTGTTACATTAATTTTTAACCATTTATTATCAATATGGCTGCCCTCGACACACTCATGCTTGATGCACATGCTTGGTGACGAAAAAATATCCCCTTTTTGTCTCCCCTGATTTTTTATAAAACGCGAGAGTCGACAGGCGATATCATTGTACACCGATGTTTGAACAGTACAAATATCGCGTGTCGCTTCGTGTATCGCGCAAAATATCGAGTATCGCTTCGTGTGTTAGGGTCTGAAATTAGACCGCGTTACACGAGATTAGGATAATATGGGCGATATTTGAATAATAAAATATCGTGTATCGCTTCGTGTGTCGCGCAAAAGTGTATAGCTTCGTGTTTCGTGTGTCACCCTTTGAACGCGAGACACGATATTTTACGCGATACTCAAAGCGACACACGATATATTGCGCGATACACGAAGCGACACACGATATTTTGCGCGATACACGAAGCGACACGCGATATTTAGCGCGATATTTCACCTTTTGGGCTACCTACACGAGGGCAATATTTCGTGGTACATTCTCGCGCGTCGCTTCGTGTAAAATAGCATGTGTCGATTCGTGTGTCGCGCAAAATATCGTGTATCGCTTCGTGTGTTGTGTGTCGCCCTTGATGAAAGAAGTGCCTGAATATAGATGGCACTATCCAGGTTCCATAGTTAAAACCGTATAAAATTATGTATTTCCGTGACTGATAGAAAAAGGTGGTTATTGAAAAACGGTAGTGGGGAATACATGTATGTTACATAATATTCGTGTCGATCAGTCACTGAGTATGGTCCATAAAAGTGAAATTTCATTTTAAAATGCTCTATAACTTCAGTCTCTAAATACAGATAAAAAGTCACCAGTATGCAGGATTTTACGTGTCATTTTCATTTTTTTTTAGGGGTAGGACCTTTAGCCCCCACCCCCGATTTCAGGAGGGGGACAATCCCTCCCGAAAATACCCCCTTCGCCACTTCGTTGCTCAATAACACGCGTTGATGGGAAAATTCGCACCCCCTTTTGAAAACCGTAGCTACGGGCCTGCTGGATGTCAAAATAACGTAGGGACCGTTGTCCTGGCTGTCAAAATAACTTAAGAACCATTGTCCGGTTGTCAAAATAATGTTGGAACAATTGTGCAAGCTGTTAAAATATTGTATGAACCGTTGTCCTGGCTTTATACAAATAACGTATAAACAATTGTCCGGGATGTCAAAAATTTGATATACCATTGTCCTTGTTGTCAACATAACATAGTTATTAACAGGTCAACGTGGTGTAATAGATATGGTGTCCGCCTAGCGACCGGGAGGTCACGGGTTCGATCCCCACCGTGGGAGCGTTCTTTAGATCTCCCCCAAAGACACCAAGTATACTGGTTCTAGGCCCAGGAAACGGACTCTAGAGCGTTAATATAACCTTAAGGCTTTCGATGCAATCGAGCTAAAATAAATAGGTTTAAACTTACATAACATAGTGACAATTGTCCGGGTTGTAAAAGTAATGTAGAAGCAGTTGTCCGTAAGCACCGCTATCCCGATACCTGTATACAAAGAGCCCATAGTAATGAGTAAGCACATTAACTTAAAGATAACGTTTCGGTAACCAAAACAAGTAAACATACAATAAAATAGTTTATTCCAATTGATAACAAATAACACTGTTGGTATCTATCTATCTATCTATCTATCTATCTATCTATCTATCTATCTATCTATCTATCTATCTATCTATCTATCTATCTATCTATCTATCTATCTATCTATCTATCTATCTATCTATCTATCTATCTATCTATCTATCTATCTATCTATCTATCTATCTATCTATCTATCTATCTATCTATCTATCTATCTATCTATCTATCTATCTATCTATATCTATCTATCTATCTATCTATCTATCTATCTATCTATCTATCTATCTATCTATCTATCTATCTATCGATCTATCTATCTATCTATCTATCTATCTAGTCTATCTATCTATCTATTCTATCTATCTATCTATCTATCTATCTATCTATCTATCTATCTATCTATCTATCTATCTATCTATCTATCTATCTATCTATCTATCTATCTATCTATCTATCTATCTATCTATCTATCTATCTATCTATCTATCTATCTATCTATCTATCTATCTATCTATCTAATCGATCTATCTATCTATCTATCTATCTATCTAGCTATCTATCTATCTATCTATCTATCTATCTATCTATCTATCTATCTATCTATCTATCTATCTATCTATCTATCTATCTATCTATCTATCTATCTATCTAGCTAGCTAGCTAGCTAGCTATTTAGCTAGCTAGTAATCTATCTATCTATCTATCTATTTATCTATCTATCTATCTATCTATCTATCTATCTATCTATCTATCTATCTATCTATCTATCTATCTATCTATCTATCTATCTATCTATCTATCTATCTATCTATCTATCTATCTATCTATCTATCTATCTATCTATCTATCTATCTATCTATCTATCTATCTATCTAGCTAGCTCGCTAGCTATTTAGCTAGCTAGTAATCTATCTATCTATCTATCTATCTATCTATCTATCTATCTATCTATCTATCTATCTATCTATCTATCTATCTATCTATCTATCTATCTATCTATCTATCTATCTATCTATCTATCTATCTATCTATCTATCTATCTATCTATCTATCTATCTATCTATCTATCTATACTGTCTAACTCCCCTTGCGGATATTATTGACAGGTGCCCTATTTATAACGCTGATCTAAAACCGAGCGTTTAATGAATTGAGACCATTTTGAACTGAGGCCGTTACATGTATAAGTAGTGACCATTTCAGCTTGTCCTTTGTCATCACGTGATCATCTAACGCCCGACCTGCTCGAGATGGTAAAACGCGGGAAAGAAAAATATGGCATTTAAAGATCAATGTAAACATTGTACTTGTAACAGTCAGTAAAGCTTATCGGCATTACTTGATGGATTGTGATCACACCGGCGTTTTCCTCCAAATTTGGAAAATTATTTATTATGCTGAAAACTTTATAAAACATGTAGATGTACAATTTAAAAGTTCCATATTAAAGGGATTTTTTCACGTTTTGGTAAATTGACCAAATTAAAAAAAATGTTTTTTTTTCAGATTAGCATATTTTCGTTGTAGTTCTGATAAGCGTGAGGGAACAGTAATACAGAACATTGACCATGCTATAAAATATTCATTATATGCATCTTTTTAGGACCTGACAGTTATAAAGCATTGCAACACGAAACGATTAAATAATTTCTAAAAGAGTTTTTTGTGGTTAAATTTTGTGACACTACGCGGATTGCATATAAAGTATAAAAAACATCATAGTATGAGCACAGCTAGATGGCCTATAGTGGTCAGCGATAGACTTTTACTCCAGGGGTCAGTGGTTCGAGCCCAGTTGAGGGTTACTTTTTAGCTCATCTATTTTTTGAAAAAAAAATATGAGCTATTGTCATCACCTTGGCGTCTGCGTCGGCATTGGCGTCCGGTTAAGTTTTGCGTTTAGGTCCACTTTTCTCAGAAAGTATCAATGCTATTGCATTCAAACTTAGAACACTTACTAACTATCATGAGAGGACTGGGCAGGCAAAGTTAGATAACTCTGGCGTGCATTTTGACAGAATTATGTGCCCTTTTTATACTTAGAAAATTGAAAAAAAATTCCGTAAGTATCAAAGCTATTGCTTTCATACTTGCAACACTTACTAACTATCATAAGGGGACTGTGCAGGCAAAGTTATGTAACTCTGACTGGCATTTGAGCAGAATTATGGGCCCTTTATACTTAGAAAATTGAAAATTTGGTTAAGTTTTGTGTTTTGGTCCATTTTACCCCTAAAGTATCAGAGATATTGCTTTCATACTTGGAACACTCGCAAACTATCTTAAGGGTACAGTAAAAGGACAAGTTGCATAACTCTGGTTGTCATTTTTACGGAATTATGGCCCTTTTTTGACTTAGTAACTTTGAATATATGGTTAAATTTTGTGTTTCGATCCACTTTACTTCTTAACTATCAAGGCTATTGCTTTCAAACTTCAAATACTTTCATGCTATCATGAGGTTACTGTACCTGGCAAGTTGAATTTTACCTTGACCTTTGAATGACCTTGACTCTCAAGGTCAAATTATTAAATTTTGCTTAAATTGCCATAACTTCTTTATTTATGATTAGATTTGATTGATACTTTGACAAAACTACTCTTACCTTACATACCACAATAGACTCCACCCAAACCATCCCCCGTGCCCTCCCCCCCTCCCCGCCGAATCCCCCCCCCCCTATTTTTTTTTTTTTTTTTTTTTAAGATCATCTCACAAATGACCACCACACCCTCACACTATACCCCCACCCCAGCCCCCCCCCCCAAATTATTATTTTTTGAAACCGATAAAAAACACAAATATTTATTTAATGTTTGAAATACCGTCCAACCATCGCACCCAAGAATCCCCACACCCCCCCCCCCTCCCCCCACCCGAATCCCCCCCCCTAAATTTTTTTTTTTTTTTTTTTAAGATCATCTCACAAATGACCACCACACCCTCACACTATACCCCCCAAACCCCACCTCCACCCCAAATTTCATTTTTTTTTAATGGTTAACCCCCCCCCCCCCCCGATTTTTTTTTCTTAGCATTTTTTTTCCCATTTTGGAAAATAATGTAATAAATGTCCACATTCCCATGCTATACACCCCTCTTCACTCCACCCCTCCCTCCTTTGTGATTGAAAATGAGAGTCCCTTCTCCTTTAAAAAGAAAATAGATGAGCGGTCTGCACCCGCAAGGCGGTGCTCTTGTTTATATACTTTTTTTCACTAGACTTATGTTCAAATGTTTACATTTATCAATATAAAGCATTTGATGACAAACTTCAATACATGCCAAAATCTGTGTAAAGGCCTCTTAAACATCAAAGTGGTAAATGATTTCCTTCAAAACCCTGTTTCTATCAACATTAAACAATTAGTTTATTAAACCAATCACTCTAAAATTTAACTTACGCTGTGCTTGAAAGTATGAACTGTCTTAATCAGGACTCTGAGCCTCATGTCCGGTAGGATAATCTGCCTCTAAATGAACCAGGTTTACGTCAGTAGACTCGACCGTCAATGAAACTTTGCTGTAATCAACATCTCACAACAATGCACAGGACTCAATATTTGATAAACAATCCTCAATTTAAAAAATCAGAGTTTTATAAATGCGCAAATGATAGTCAGTACTGGTAATTTGTTTGGCTGTTTTCATTCTACATCGAAATTGTTTACATACTCAAGGTTGGCGCTAAGGAAAAAAATTAGTAGCCAAATTTCAGCGTTATGATGGCGACCCACATCATAACCTTATTTGCTCTACACATAAGTGTACCTGAAACTGTGAGTTTGAGACTAACAAAGAATGAAAATCATAATAGTTTTTAGCCTAAATGTATTAGTATCGACAAACATTGTTTTTAATTATCAATAAAACCACATTTAAATAAAATATTTTTCACATGACATTTAAATGCTTCATTTTATTTAGTTTTATTTAATATTTTTTCATTTTAAGGTATTTCCCTGTATTAACAATAACTGTATATAATGCCAGAGCCTTACCCAAGATTGTTTTCAGACGCTCTGGTCTTTAACGGGCCAGTCTTGTGATGGGTATCCGCCCCTTCTCACCAATATTTGTTATTGTACTTGTCAAAACAACATAGTTTGATGCTTGAATTGGGTCACATTATGGTAAAGAACTTCTCAAATTGGTCCAATAACTGACAAGCAATTAATTGAAAACAAAATGCTTTATTCATGACAGTACAGGCACACAATAATTGGTCAAACATCAAGGGCTGTTATATGTACAGAAGCCAAATGCTGGTCATTGTCATTGCATTTTCAGTGGCGTAGTTGGGTTGATTTTCAGTGTACGCAAACGGCATGGTAGGGGGGTCCGGAAATTTTTAACCAGGTTTTCCGAAGGAAAAAACTGGTTATTAGATTGGCGAATGCCGGCGGGCTGGCTGGCTGGCGGGCGGGCTGGCGGGCTGGCGGAATAAGCTTGTCCGGGCCATAACTATGTCGTTCATTGTCAGATTTTAAAATCATTTGGCACATTTGTTCACCATCATTGGACGGTGTGTCGCGCGAAATAATTACGTCGATATCTCCAAGGTCAAGGTCACACTTTGAGTTCAAAGGTCAAAAATGGCCATAAATGAGCTTGTCCGAGCCATAACTATGTCGTTCATCGTCAGATTTTAAAATCATTTGGCACATTTGTTCACCATCATTGGACGGTGTGTCGCGCGAAATAATTACGTCAATATCTCCAAGGTCAAGGTCACACTTTGAGTTCAAAGGTCAAAAATGGCCATAAATGAGCTTGTCCTGGCCATAACTATGTCATTCATTGTGAGATTTTAAAATCATTTGGCACATTTGTTCACCATCATGGGACGGTGTGTCCCACGAAAGAATCACGTCAATATCTCCAATGTCAAGGTCGCCACGACTAAAAATAGATTTAAAAAAAAAAAAAAACTTACAAAGGGGGTTAATTTTTTTTGGTCATTTCAAAAGTTCAGTTTGAGTTTTCTCCCTTTATCAGATTTTTTTTTCACAATGAAAACCTGGTTTTGTGACAATTTTGTCCCTTGTTTATCTCTTCGTAGCCGTATGTGCATTCTAGAGAGTTTTCAGACAATATTATAGTAGAAAGATCCTACCACAGGCATACAGGTATATATTTTTAATAAAGGAAAATCACGTTTTAAAATCGAAGAAAAATGGTTTTATATCCGAGTTTATCACAGCATATATTTTGAACTCGCATCGCTAGATTACTAGTTTTCCACTCTATAGCCATAGAAGCAATTGCGTAAGACGAAAAATTAAATCAATATATAATCAAATGCTTGATATAATTTCAAGAAAACAGCTTTTCCATATTTTGATTTAATGATTAAAATATAATAGACTAGTTTTAATTCAACATTGTAATAATTTTTTTTTATAATAGATCTACAATATAATAGACTAGTTTTAATTCAACATTGTAATAATTTTTTTTATAATAGATCTACAATTACTTTTATGCTACAGTAAATTAAACATTCCATGGACAGGTGGATCTTGTGATAAAATTGGGGTTTAAGGCGTAAGTTTGGCGACAATTAATTGTTGCATTTACTTTTTCAGTTATTTAAAATAGAAATCTACCTTGTAGGAAATGTGAAATGTAGCACGTCAGTCCATTCTTTCGTCAAAAGACCTATCTTTATTAATTTTTCATTTATATGGAAATCTGCAAAAACATCACAATACGGCAGGCTATGTTTATGTTCATCCGCCATTTTGAAGACTGCCGTGTAGTGTTTAAGCCTAAATCATTAATATCAGCTAATAAGTAGTCAGTTCAAGCATTTAGCCTTAAACACTACATGCCACATGAAAAACTTTTTTTGGATACAAGGGGCGTAACTAAGATAGATCTACCAGCATCTAAAATAATTACATATCAATTAACACAGTTTGTGCCCCTTTAATCGCATACGATTACAGTAGGTTAGTGTAAGGGGTTTTTAAGTGAATGGAGCAAATCGTAAATAATGAATTAATACCTGATCTTTAAAACATGTGACTTTTGTTGAATATTACTGACTGTATTGAATGCCTTGGACCTGACCCTCTTAGGTTTATGTTTTTATTGCATTTTTTGACCACTTTATTTTTTTATTTATGCCAAAGAATTGTACTCAAATGAGTACTTGAGTACGCATGTCTATGCCGCTGATTTTGCACACATTCATGTAGTTAATTTTGTTAATTACATTTTCTGTACTTTGTTAGTAGTTTGGAAAGCAGTTGTAGATGAATTGATGCACTGTGTGACAATCTATATCAACTTTCATAAATATATTGGACCCACCCACTTATGTTAGTAGGTCACATTGGGTGCAAGGTTTGTGGAGCAAACTTCTTCCACATTTCTCAAGCCATGTTAATTGCAACATAAAATATGTCATTGACATGAAGTTTAAATGTCAAAGAGATCCCCAATGATCCGCACTCTTATCTAAGGGCATTTGAAGACAATGGTGACAAAGCAGAGCAGGAGATATTTATTAAATTGCATTTTTGACAAAACTCTGTTTGTCATGAGAATAAAGCTATCAATTTAACCCATTTATGCCTAGCGTCGAGGAAAAAGGCCTTTGCAAACAGCGTAGACCCAGATGAGACACTGCATGATGCGGCGTCTCATCTGGGTCTGCGCTGTTTGCTTAAAGGAATTTATGTAAAAAATATCTTAAATTATAGAAATAAATATAAACACTGTATTATGTGAATTGGGAGTAAGACATCAAACTGGGAATGGGCATCAATTTGGTGATTTTTTCAAACAAAACTATTCATTTCATGATCTAAATGTATTTTTGTACTATTTTATCTATACTTCAAGCTTAATAAGCAATTTTCTATGACTTTTTCATTAACAGTGCGAATGTTTTTATGACCCCCACCACTATTGTGGGGGACATATTGTTTTTGCCCTGTCTGTTGCTTTGTTTGTTTGTTTGCTCCATCTTTAACATTTTGCAATAACTTTTGCAATATTGAAGATAGCAACTTCATACTTGGCATGCATGTGTATCTTATGGAGCTGCACATTTTGAATGGTGAAAGGTCAAGGTTTGGGTTATCATTCAAGGTCAAAGGTCAAATGTATGGGTCAAAATTGCTCATTTAATGTACACTTTTGCAATATTGAAGATAGCAACTTGATATTTGGCATGCATGTGTATCTCATGGAGCTGCACATTTTGAGTGGTGAAAGGTCAAGGTCAAGATCATCCTTCAAGGTCAAAGGTCCAATATATGGGGACATAGTGTTTCACAAACACATTTCTTGTTTTAAAATTTGAACTGTATTTTTTAACTGTGGTCATGCGCCACATGGACACAGTTTCATTTTATAAGGATTTAAAAAAAATTAATAAAAATCCAGTTTTGTAGTAAAATCAGTTAAAATGATGTTATCATATATGCAAGTTTATATTTTAATTATAATTTGTAAAACAAAATAAATACAACTGTTGAAAAAAACTCAATTTATTCCCAAATTGATGTCTTATTCCAACTTCACATAATACTGTGTTATATACTAGACATCCCTAATTTTGGAAATAAAATGATCAAATTTAGAAGGATGGGAGAGTCCACTTGGCGAAAATGGGTTAAGCAGGAAAAATACTAATTGACCTGCCTTATGCCTAGGATGTGGCTCAGAGAGTGGTGGTGCTGCTGATTATGGCAGCCAAATTCTGTTGCTGCAGTTGGTGCCTGGTGATGCTGCTGCTGATGATAACAGCCAAATGCTGCTGCAGTTTGTGCCTGGTGATGATGCTGCTGATGATGACATACACGCTGCTGCTGCAGTTGGAGCCTGGTGGTGGTGCTGATGATGATGACAGTCAAATTCTGCTGCTGCAGTTGGTGCCTGGTGATGCTGCTGCTGATGATAACAGCCAAATGCTGCTGCAGTTTGTGCCTGGTGATGATGTTGCTGATGGTGACATACACGCTGCTGCTGCAGTTGGTGTCAGGTGGTGATGCTGCTGATGATGACAGTCAAATTCTGCTGCTGCAGTTGATGCATGATGATGGTGCTGTATTAAACATGTTCATACCTGATGGTGCTGTATTATACATGTTCATACCTACGCAAATGCAAACTTCAAATTTGACCATAAAATAACTTGAACTGGAGTATCATTCAATGTCTGATAAATAATGCAAGAAAGATTTTTAGACTTTAAACATTTCTTTAGACTTTAATTCTGTTATTTAATAGGAAATTGTTTAATTTTGTTCACGATACATAGGCAATTGCCATAACAGTCTGAGTGTTGAAAAGAATTGCAGTAAAAGAATTGTTGACATTTGTAATGTTGTTTAAGAGACTTTAAATGATTAGTTTAAACATATTTATTTTAGCTCGATTGCATTGAAAGCCTCAGGCTTATTGAAAGGCTCTAAGAGTCCGTTTCCTGGGCCTAGAACCAGTACTTGGTGTCTTGGGGGAGATCTAAAGAATGCACCCACAGTGGGGATTGAACCCATGACCTCCCGGTCGCTAGGAGGACACTATATCTATTACACCACGGCGACTGCTTTATTTGCTGTTTTAGGGACATAATGTTTGACCTATTATTTTAGGTGTCGTTTTGTCATATCCATGTTCACATGTTCACATGTTTGATTCAGAAATGCAGCTGACAAGTTGGATTGATTGAACATGATCCTGTCTCACCAAGACCAGTAGCTGTGAGCTGAGCCTGATCATCTTGTGCACGTTCTCATGAAGAAAGAAAGCTACCACGAGATTGCTGATTCGGATTATTTGAGATAATTCATTAGGATTGAAGCTCTCTTTGATGTCATGGGAGTCATGTTTGTGTTTTGCTCATCTGAGCAGAAAGTGCTCATGTTGAGCTATTGTGGCTTCTCGGAGTCTACTACACACATCTACTACTACATACAACTGACTACTAAATACAATTGACTACTGCATGTTAAGTTCTCTCAATGATGGCGTCTTAATTTCTCTCAATGATGGCGTCTTATTTTCTCTCAGTAATCGCCTATAAGTTCTCTCTGTTCTCTCAGTGTTAAGTTCTCTCAGTGGTCGCGTCTTTAATTCTCTCAATGATCGCGTTTTAAGTTCTAACAGTGATTGTGTATAAGTTCTCTAAGTTCTCTCAGTGTTAAGTTCTCTCAATGATGGCGTCTTAATTTCTCTCGGTGATTGCGTCTTAATTTCTCTCAGTGATCGCGTCTTATTTTCTATCAGTGATCGCGTATAAGTTCTCTATGTTCTCTTGCTGTTAAGTTCTCTAAGTGATTGCATGTCAAGTTCTCCCAATAATCGCGTCTTAAGTTCTCTCAGTAATCGCGTACAAGTTCTTTAAGTTCTATCAGTGTTAAGTTCTCTCATTGACCGCGTGTTAATTTCTCTCTGTGATTGAGTGTCTCTCAATGATCGCATCTTAATTTGTCTCAGTAATCGCGCATAAGTTCTCTATGTTATCTCATTAGTACGGTCTCTCAGTGATCGTGTCTAAATTTCATTTAGTGATTATGTATAAGTTCTCTTTATTCTCACATTTTTAAGTTCTCTCAATGATCGCGTCTTATTTTCTATCAGTGATCGCGTATAAGTTCTCTATGTTCTCTTGCTGTTAAGTTCTCTCAGTGATCGCATCTTAATTTGTCTCAGTAATCGCGCATAAGTTCTCTATGTTATCTCATTGTTACGTTCTCTCAGTGATCGTGTCTAAATTTCATTTAGTGATTATGTTTAAGTTCTCTTTATTCTCACATTATTAAGTTCTCTCAATGATCGTGTCTGAAGTTCTCTCAGTGATCGCGTATAAGTGCTATAAGTTCTAACAGTGTTAAGTTCTCTTAATGATAAAATCTTTATTTCTCTCAGTGATCATGTCTTATTTTATCTCAGTAATGGCGTATAAGTTCTCTATGTTCTCTCAGTGTCAAGTTCTCTCAGTGATCACGTGTTAAGTTCTCTCAATGATCGCGTAAGTTCTCTCATTGACCGCATGTTAATTTCTCTCTGTGATCGCGTCTTAATTTCTCTCGGTAATCGCGTATAAGTTTTCTAGGTTCTCTCATTGTTAAGTTCTGTCAGTGATCGCGTCTAAGTTTCTCTCAGTGACAGCGTATAAGTTCTCTTTGTTCTCTCAGTGTTAAGTTCTCTCAGTGACTGCGTCTTTAGTTCTCTCAGTGGTCGCTTCTTATTTTCTCTCAGTAATCGCGTATAAGTTCTCTATGTTCTCAGTGTTAAGTTCTCTCTGTCATCACGTCTTATTTTCTCTCAGTGTTAAGTTCTCTCATTGACCACATGTTAATTTCTCTCTGTGATTGCGTGTTAAGTTCTCTCAGTGATGGCGTCTTAATTTCTCTCAGTAATCGTGTATAGGTTTTCTATGTTCTCTCATTGTTAAGTTTTCTCAGTGATCGCGTCTAAATTTCTCTCAGTGACCGCGTATAAGTTCCTTTTGTTCTCTCAGTGATAAGTTCTCTCAATGATCGCGTCTTTAGTTCTCTCAGTGTTCGCGTCTTATTTTCTCTCAGAAATCGCGTATAAGTTCTCTATGTTCTCTCAGTGTAAGTTCTCGCAGTGATCGCGTCTTAAGTTCTCTCGGTTATCAGGTATAAGTGCTCTTGTGTTCTCTCATTGTTAAGTTCTCTCAGTGATCGCATCTTATTTTCTCTCAGTGATCTCGTCTTATTTTCTCTCAGTAATTGCCTATAAGTTCTCTATGTTCTCTCAGTATTGAATTCTCTCAGTGATCGCGTGTTAAAATCTCTCAATGATCGCGTCTTAAGTTCTCTCAGTGATCGTGTATAAGTTTTTAAGTTCTCGCAGTGTTAAGTTCTCTAATTGACCGTATGTTAATTTCTCTTTGTGATCGCGTCTTAATTTCTCAGTAATCGCGTATAGAATCTCTATGTTCTCTCATTGTTAAGTTCTCTCAGTGATCGCGTCTAAATTTCTCTCAGTGACTGATTATGAGTTCTCTGTGTTCTCTCAGTGTTAAGTTCTCTCAATGATTGCGTCTTTAGTTCTCTCAGTGGTCGCGTATTATTTTCTCTCAGAAATTGCATATAAGTTCTCTATGTTCTCTCAGTGTTAAGTTCTCTCAATGATCGCGTCTTTAGTTCTCTCAGTTATCGCATTTTAAGTGCTCTTATGTTCTCTCATTGTTCAGTTCTCTCAGTGGTTGCGTCTTATTTTTTCTCAGTGATCGCGTCTTAAGTTCTCTGATTTTTGTTCTCTCAGTGTTAAGTTCTCTCAGTGATAGTGTATAAGTTCTCTAAGTTCTCTCAGTGTTTAGTTCTCTGAAAGATTGCGTCTTAAGTTCTCTCAGTTATCGCGTATAAGTGCGCTAAGTTCTCTCTTTGACTGCGTGTTAACTTGTCTTTCTGATTGCGTGTTCAGTTCTAACCTAATTTCTCTCAATAATCGCGTATAAGTTCTCTATGTTCTCTCATTGTTTGCGTATTTGTGTTCTCTCATTGTTCATTTCTCTCAGTGGTTGTGTATAAGTTTTCTTTGTTCTCTCAGTGACCGCGTATAAGTTCTCTAAGTTCTCTCAGTGTTTAGTTCTCTCAATGATCCCGTCTTAAGTTCTCTCAGTTATCGCGTATAAGTGCGCTAAGTTCTCTCAGTGTTAAGTTCTCTCATTGACCGCGTGTTAATTTGTCTCTGTGATTGCGTGTTAAATTCTAACTAAGTTGTAACCTAATTTCTCTCAATAATCGCGTTTAAGTTCATTATGTTCTCTCATGGTTCAGTTATCTCAGTGGTCGCGTATAAGTTTTCTTTGTTCTCTCAGTGTAAAGTTCTCTCAGTGATCGCGTATAAGTTCTCTAAGTTCTCTCAGGGTTTAGTTCTCTCAATGATCGCATCTTAAGTTCTCTCAGTTATCACGTATAAGTAAGCTAAGTTCTCTCAGTGTTAGGTTTTCTCATTGACTGCGTGTTAATTTTTTCTTTGTGATCGCGTGTTAAGTTCTAACTAAGTTGTAACCTAATTTTTCTCAATTATCGCGTATAAGTTGTCTATGTTCTCTCATTGTTAAGCTCTCTCAGTGGTCGCCTATAAGTTTTCTTTGTTCTCTCAGTATTAAGTTCTCTCATTGACTGCATGTTAATTTGTCTCTGTTATTTCGTGTTAAGTTGTAACTAAGTTGTAACCTAATTTCTCTCAATAATCGCGTATAAGTTCATTACGTTCTCTTATTGTTCAGTTCTCTCAGTGGTCGTGTATCAGTTTTCTTTGTTCTCTCAGTGTTAAGTTCTTTCAATGATCGCGTATAAGTTCTTTAAGTTCTCTCAGTGTTTAGTTCTCTCAATGATCGCGTCTTAAGTTCTCTCAGTTATCGCGTATAAGTAAGTTAAGTTCTCTCAGTGTTAGGTTTTTCATTGACCGCGTGTTAATTTTCTTTGTGATCGCGTGTTAAGTTCTAACTAAGTTTTAACCTAATTTCTCTCAATAATTGCGTAAAAGTTCATTATGTTCTCTCATTGTTCAGTTCTCTCAGTGGTCGCGTATAAGTTTTCTTTGTTCTCTCAGTGTTAAGTTCCCTCAGTGTTTAGTTCTCTCAATGATCGCGTCTTAGGTTCTCTCAGTTATCGCGTATAAGTAAGCTTAGTTCTCTCAGGGTTAAGTTCTCTCATTGACTGTGTGTTAATTTGTCTCTGTGATTGCGTGTTAAATTCTAACTAAGTTGTAACCTAATTTCTCTCAATAATCGCCAATAAGTTCATTATGCTGTCTCATTGTTCAGTTCTCTCAGTGGTCGCGTATAAGTTTTCTTTGTTCTCTCAGTGTTAAGTTCTCTCAATGATCGCGTATAAGTTCTCTAAGTTCTCTCAATGTTTAGTTCTCTCAATTGCGTCTTAAGTTCTCTCAATTATTGCATATAAGTAAGCTAAGTTCTCTCAGTGTTAAGTTCTGTTATTGACCGCGTGTTAATTTGTCTCTGTGATCGCGTGTTAAGTTCTAACTAAGTTGTAGCCTAATTTCTCTCAATAATCGCGTACAAGTTCATTATGTTCTCTCATTGTTCAGTTTTCTCAGTGGTTGGTTTAAGTTTTCTTTGTTCTGTCACTGTTAAGTTCTCTCAATGATCGCGTATAAGTTCTCTAAGTTCTCTCAGTGTTTAGTTCTCTCAATGATCGCATCTTAAGTTCTCTCAGTTATTGCGTATAAGTAAGTTAAGTTCTCTCAGTGTTAGGTCTTTCATTGACCGCGTGTTAATTTGTCTCTGTGATCGCGTGTTAAATTCTAACTAAGTTGTAACCTAATTTCTCTTAATAATCGCGTAAAAGTTATTATATTCTCTCATTTTTCAGTTCTCTCAGTGGTGGCGTATAAGTTCTTTCTTCTCTCAGTGTTATGTTTTCTCAGTGATCGCGTATAAGTTCTCAAAGTTCTCTCAGTGTTTAGTTCTCTTAATGATCGCGTCTTAAGTTCTCTCAGTTATCAAGTATAAGTAAGCTAAGTTCTCTCAGTGTTAAATTCTCTCATTGACCGCGTGTTAATTTGGCGCTGTGATCGCGTGTTAAGTTCTAACTAAGTTGTAACCTAATTTCTCTCAATAATCGCGTATAACTTCATTATGTTCTCTCATTGTTCAGTTCTCTCAATGATCCCGTTTAAGTTTTCTTTGTTCTCTCAGTGTTAAGTTCTCTCAATGATGGCGTATAAGTTCTCTAAGTTCTCTCAGTGTTTAGTTCTCTCAATGATCGCGTCTTAAGTTCTCTCAGTTATCGCGTATAAGTAAGTTAAGTTCTCTCAGTGTTAGGTTTTTCATTGACCGCATGTTAATTTTTCTTTGTGATCGCGTGTTAAGTTCTAACTAAGTTGTAACCTAATTTCTCTCAATAATCGCGTATAAGTTCATTATGTTCTCTCATTGTTCAGTTCTCTCAGTGGTCGCGTATAAGTTTTCTTTATTCTCTCGTTAAGTTCTTTCAGTGATCGCGTAGAAGTCCTCTAAGTTCTCTCCGTGTTTTGTTCTCTCAATGATCGCATCTTAAGTTTTCTCAGTTATCGCTTATAAGTAAGCTAAGTTCTCTCAGTGTTAAGTTCTCTTATTGACCGTGTGTTAATTTGCCTCTGTGATCGCGTGTTAAATTCTAACTAAGTTGTAACCTAATTTCTCTCGATAATCGCGTATAAGTTCATTATGTTCTCTCATTGTTCAGTTCTCTCAGTGGTCGCGTATAAGTTTTCTTTATTCTCTCAGTGTTAAGTTCTCTCAGTGATCGCGTATAAGTTCTCTAAGTTCTCTCAGTGTTTAGTTCTCTTAATGATGGCGTCTTAAGTTCTCTCAGTTATCGCGTATGAGTAAGCTAAGTTCTCTCAGTGTTAAGTTCTGTCATTGACCGCGTGTTAATTTGTCTCTGTGATCGCGTGTTAAGTTCTAACTATGTTGTAACCTAATTTCTCTCAATAATCGCGTATAAGTTCATTATGTTCTCTCATTGTTCAGTTCTCTCAGTGGTCGTGTATAAGGTTTCTTTGTTCTCTCAGTGTTAAGTTCTCTCAGTGATCGCGTATAAGTTCTCTAAGTTCTCTCAGTGTTTAATTCTCTCAATGATCGCGTCTTAAGTTCTCTCAGTTATTCCGTATAAGTAAGTTAAGTTCTCTCAGTGTTAGGTTTTTCATTGATGGCGTGTTAATTTTTCTTTGTGATCGCGTGTCAAGTTCTAACTAAGTTGTTACCTAATTTCTCTCAATAATTGCGTATAAGTTCATTATGTTCTCTCATTGTTCAGTTCTCTCAGTGGTCGCGTGTAAGTTTTCTTTGTTCTCTCAGTGTTAAGTTCTCTCAGTGATCGCGTATAAGTTCTCTAAGTTCTCTCAGTGTTAAGTTCTCTCAATGATCGCGTCTTAAGTTGTCTCAGTTATTGCGTATAAGTAAGCTAAGTTCTCTTAGTGTTAAGTTCTCTCCTTGACCGCGTGTTAATTTGTTTCTGTGATCGCATGTTAAGTTCTAACTAAGTTGTAACCTAATTTCTCTCAATAATCGTTTATAAGTTCATTATGTTTTCTTATTGTTCAGTTCTCTCAGTGGTCGCGTATAAGTTTTCTTTATTCTCTCAGTGTTAAGTTCTCTCAGTGATTGCGTATAAGTTCTCTAAGTTCTTTCTCTCAGTGTTAAGTTCTGTCATTGACCGCGTGTTAATTTGTCTGTGTGATCGTGTGTTAAGTTCTAACTAAGTTGTAACCTAATTTAATTCAATAATCGCGTATAAGTTCATTATGTTCTCTTATTGTTCAGTTCTCTCAATGGTCGCGTTTAAGTTTTCTTTGTTCTCTCAGTGTTAAGTTATCTCAGTGATGGCGTATAAGTTCTCTAAGTTCTCTCAGTGTTTAATTCTCTCAATGATCGCGCCTTAAGATCTCTCAGTTATGGAGTATAAGTAAGCTAAGTTCTCTCGGTGTTAAGTTCTCTCATTGACCGCGTGTTAATTTGTCTCTGTGATTGCTTGTTAAATTCTAACTAAGTTGTTACCTAATTTCTCTCCATAATCGCGTATAAGTTCATTATGTTCTTTAATTGTTCAGTTCTCTCAGTGGTCGCATATAACTTTTCTTTGTTCTCTCAGTGTTAAGTTCTCTCAATGATCGCGTATATGTTCTCAAAAATCTCTCAGTGTTTAGTTCTCTAAATGATCGCGTCTTAAGTTCTCTCAGTTATCGCGTATAAGTAAGCTAAGTTCTCTCAGTGTTAAGTTCTCTCATTGACCGCGTGTTAATTTGTCTCTGTGATCGCGTGTTAAATTCTAACTAAGTTGTAACCTAATTTCTCTCAATAATCACGTGTAAGTTCATTATGTTCTCTTATTGTTCAGTTCTCTCAGTGGTCGCGTTTAAGTTTTCTTTATTCTCTAAGTGTTAAGTTCTCTCAGTGATCGCGTATAAGTTCTCTAAGTTCTCTCAGTGTTTAGTTCTCTCAATGATCGCGTCTTAAGTTCTCTCAGTAATCGCGTATAAGTAAGCTAAGTTCTCTCAGTGTTAAGTTCTCTTATTGACCGCGTGTTAATTTGTCTCTGTGATCGCGTGTTAAATTCTAACTAAGTTGTAACCTAATTTCTCTCAATAATCGCGTATAAGTTCATTATGTTCTCTCATTGTTCAGTTCTCTCAGTGGTCGCGTATAAGTTTTCTTTGTTCTCTCAGTGTTTAGTTCTCTCAGTGATCGCGTATAAGTTCTCTAAGTTCTCTCAGTGTTTAATTCTCTCAATGATCGTGTCTTAAGTTCTCTCAGTTATCGCGTATAAGTAAGCTAAGTTCCCTCAGTGTTAAGTTCTCTCATTGACTGCATGTTAATTTGTCTCTGTGATCGCGTGTTAAATTCTAACTAAGTTGTAACCTAATTTCTCTCAATAATCGCGTATAAGTTCATTATGTTCTCTCAATGTTTAGTTCTCTCAATGATCATGTCATAAGTTCTTTCAGATATTGCGTATAAGTGCTCTATGTTCTCTCAGTGTTAAGTTCTCTCAGTGTTCGTGTCTTTATTTCTCCTAGTGATCGCGTATATGTTGTTTTTTTTCTCTCAGTGTTAAGTGCGCAACATGATTTACCCAAAACACCCAAAAAAATCTGAAATGCACCCAAATACACCCAAATTCGCTCAAAATACCCAAATACTCATATTTTTGGCAGGTTAGGGTTATGTTAGGGTTAGGTTAGAGTATTATGGGTATTTTGGGTCTTTTTTGGGGTATTTTGGGGGTCTTAGGTTCTCCCAGTTATCGCGTATAAGTGCTCTAAGTTCTCTCAGTGTTAAGTTTTCTCAATAATAGCGTTTTAATTTTTCTCACTGATCGCGTCTTATTTCTCTCAGTAATCGCGTATAAGTTCTTTCTGTTCTGTCAGTGTTAAGTTCTGTCAATGATGGCATTTTAGTTTTCTCAGTGATCGCGTATAAGTTCTCTATGTTCTCTCAGTGTTTGTTTTCGCAGTGATTGTTTGTTATTTTCTCTCAATGATCGCGTCTTAATTTCTCTCAGTTATCGCGTATAAGTTCTTTAATTTCTCTCAGTGTTAAGTTCTCTAATTGACAGCGTGTTAATTTCTCTCTGCGATTGCGTGTTAAGTTCTCTCAATGATCGTGTCTTAATTTCTCTCAGTAATTAAGTACAAGTTCTCTAATTTCTCTCAGTGTTAAGTTCTCTCAATGATCGCGTCTTAAGTTCTCTCAGTTATCACGTATAAGTGCGCTAAGTTCTCTCAGTGTTAAGTTCTCTCATTGACCGCGTGTTAATTTGTCTCTGTGATCGCGTGTTAAATTCTAATTAAGTTATTACCTAATTTTTCTCAATTATCGCATATAAGTTCTCTATGTTCTCTCATTGTTAAGCTCTCTCAGTGGTCGCGTATAAGTTTTCTTTGTTTTCTCAGTGTTAATTTCTCTCATTGACCGCGTGTTAATTTGTCTCTGTGATTGCGTGTTAAGTTCTAACTAAGTTGTAACCTAATTTCTCTCAATAATCGCGTATAAGTTCATTATGTTCTCTCATTGTTCAGTTCTCTCAGTGGTCGCGTATAAGTTTTCTTTGTTCTCTCAGTGTTAAGTTCTCTCAGTGATAGCGTATAAGTTCTCTAAGTTCTCTCAGTGTTAAGTTCTCTCAATGATCGCGTCTTAAGTTCTCTCAGTTATCGCGTATAAGTAAGCTAAGTTCTCTCAATTTTAAGTTCTCTCATTGACAGCGTGTTAATTTGTCTCTGTGATCGCGTGTTAAGTTCTAACTAAGTTGTAACCTAATTTCTATTAATAATCGTGTATAAGTTCATTATGTTCTCTTATTGTTCTGTTCTCTCAATTGTGGCGTATAAGTTTTCTTTATTCTCTCAGTGTTAAGTTCTCTCAGTGATAGCGTATAAGTTCTCTAAGTTCTTTCAGTGTTTAGTTCTCTCAATGATCGCGTCATAAGTTCCCCCATTATCGCATATAAGTAAGTTAAGTTCTCTTGATGTTAGGTTTTTCATTGACCGCGTTTTAATTTTTCTTTGTGATCCCTTGTTAAGTTCTAACTAAGTTGTAACCTCATTTCTCTCAATAATCGTGTATAAGTTCATTATGTTCTCTTATTGTTCAGTTCTCTCAGTGGTCGCGTATAAGTTTTCTTTGTTCTCTCAGTGTTAAGTTCTCTCAGTGATCGCGTATAAGTTCTCTAAGTTCTCTCAGTGTTTAATTCTCTCAATGATCGCGTCTTTAGTTCTCTCAGTTATCGCGTATAAGTTTTCTTTGTTCTCTCAGTGTTAAGTTCTCTCAGTTATCGCGTATAAGTTCTCAAAGTTCTCTCAGTGTTAAGTTCTGTCAATGATCGCGTCTTAAGTTCTCTCAGTTATCGCGTATAAGTAAGCTAAGTTCTCTCAGTGTTAAGTTCTCTCATTGACCGCGTGTTAATTTGTCTCTGTGATCGCGTGTTAAATTCTAACTAAGTTGTAACCTAATTTCTCTCAATAATCACGTGTAAGTTCATTATGTTCTCTTATTGTTCAGTTCTCTCAGTGGTCGCGTATAAGTTTTCTTTATTCTCTCAGTGATAAGTTCTGTCAGTGATCGCGTATAAGTTCTCTAAGTTCTCTCAGTGTTTAGTTCTCTCAATGATCGCGTCTTAAGTTCTCTCAGTAATCGCGTATAAGTAAGCTAAGTTCTCTCAGTGTTAAGTTCTCTTATTGACCGCGTGTTAATTTGTCTCTGTGATCGCGTGTTAAATTCTAACTAAGTGGTAACCTAATTTCTCTCAATAATCGCGTATAAGTTCATTATGTTCTCTCATTGTTCAGTTCTCTCAGTGGTCGCATATAAGTTTTCTTTGTTCTCTTAGTGTTTAGTTCTCTCAGTGATCGCGTATAAGTTCTCTAAGATCTCAGTGTTTAATTCTCTCAATGATCGTGTCTTAAGTTCTCTCAGTTATCGCGTATAAGTAAGCTAAGTTCTCTCAGTGTTAAGTTCTCTCATTGACCGCGTGTTAATTTGTCTCTGTGATCGCGTGTTAAATTCTAACTAAGTTGTAACCTAATTTCTCTCAATAATCACGTGTAAGTTCATTATGTTCTCTTATTGTTCAGTTCTCTCAGTGGTCGCGTATAAGTTTTCTTTATTCTCTCAGTGTTAAGTTCTCTCAGTGATCGCGTATAAGTTCTCTAAGTTCTCTCAGTGTTTAGTTCTCTCAATGATCGCGTCTTAAGTTCTCTCAGTAATCGCGTATAAGTAAGCTAAGTTCTCTCAGTGTTAAGTTCTCTTATTGACAACGTGTTAATTTGTCCCTGTGATCGCGTGTTTAATTCTAACTAAGTTGTAACCGAATTTCTCTCAATAATTGCGTATAAGTTCATTATGTTCTCTCATTGTTCGGTTCTCTCAGTGGTCGCGTATAAGTTTTCTTTGTTCTCTCAGTGTTTAGTTCTCTCAGTGATCGCGTATAAGTTCTCTAAGTTCTCTCAGTGTTTAATTCTCTCAATGATCGTGTCTTAAGTTCTCTCAGTTATCGCGTATAAGTAAGCTAAGTTCTCTCAATGTTAAGGTCTCTCATTGACCGCATGTTAATTTGTCTCTGTGATCGCGTGTTAAGTTCTAACTAAGTTGTAACCTAATTTCTCTCAATAATCGTGTATAAGTTCATTATGTTCTCTTATTGTTCTGTTCTCTCAGTGGTCGCGAATAAGTTTTCTATATTCTCTCAGCGTTAAGTTCTGTCAGTGATCGCGTATAAGTTCTCTAAGTTCTTTCAGTGTTTAGTTCTCTCAATGATCGCGTCATAAGTTCCCCCACTATCGCGTATAAGTAAGTTAAGTTCTCTTAGTGTTAGGTTTTTCATTGACCGCGTGTTAATTTTTCTTTGTGATCGCGTGTTAAGTTCTAACTAAGTTGTAACCTCATTTCTCTCAATAATCGTGTATAAGTTCATTATGTTCTCTTATTGTTCAGTTCTCTCAGTGGTCGCGTATAAGTTTTCTTTGTTCTCTCAGTGTTAAGTTCTCTCAGTGATCGCGTATAAGTTCTCCAAGTTCTCTCAGTGTTTAAATCTCTCAATGATCGCGTCTTAAGTTCTCTCAGTTATCGCGTATAAGTTTTCTTTGTTCTCTCAGTGTTAAGTTCTCTCAGTTATCGCGTATAAGTTCTCAAAGTTTTCTCAGTGTTAAGTTCTGTCAATGATCGCGTCTTAAGTTCTCTCAGTTATCGCGTATAAGTAAGCTAAGTTCTCTCAGTGTTAAGTTCTCTTATTATGTTAATTTGTCTCTGTGATCGCGTGTTAAATTCTAACTAAGTTGTAACCTAATTTCTCTCAATAATCGCGTATAAGTTCATTATGTTCTCTCATTGTTCAGTTCTCTCAGTGGTCGTGTATAAGTTTTCTTTGTTCTCTCAGTGTTTAGTTCTCTCAGTGATCGCGTATAAGTTCTCTAAGTTCTCTCAGTGTTTAATTCTCTCAATGATCGCGTCTTAAGTTCTCTCAGTTATCGCGTATAAGTTTTCTTTGTTCTCTCAGTGTTAAGTTCTCTCAGTTATCGCGTATAAGTTCTCAAAGTTCTCTCAGTGTTAAGTTCTGTCAATGATTGCGTCTTAAGTTCTCTCAGTTATCGCGTATAAGTAAGCTAAGTTCTCTCAGTGTTAAGTTCTCTCATTGACCGCGTGTTAATTTGTCTCTGTGATCGCGTATTAAATTCTAACTAAGTTGTAACCTAATTTCTCTCAATAATCACGTGTAAGTTCATTATGTTCTCTTATTGTTCAATTCTCTCAGTGGTCGCATATAAGTTTTCTTTATTCTCTCAGTGTTCAGTTCTCTCAGTGATCGCGTATAAGTTCTCTAAGTTCTCTCAGTGTTTAGTTCTCTCAATGATCGCGTCTTAAGTTCTCTCAGTAATTGTTATAAGTAAGCCTAAGTTCTCTCAGTGTTAAGTTCTCTTATTGACCGCGGTGTTAATTTGTCTCTGTGATCGCGTGTTAAATTCTAATCTAAGTTGTAACCTAATTTCTCTCAATAATCGCGTATAAGTTCATTATGTTCTCTGATTGTTCAGTTCTCTCAGTGGTCGCGTATAAGTTTTCTTTGTTCTCTTAGTGTTAAGTTCTCTCAGTGATCGCGTATAAGTTCTCTAAGTTCTCTCAGTGTTTAATTCTCTCAATGATCGTGTCTTAAGTTCTCTCAGTTATCGCGTATAAGTAAGCTAAGTTCTCTCAATGTTAAGTTCTCTCATTGACCGCGTGTTAATTTGTCTCTGTGATCGCGTGTTAAGTTCCAACTAAGTTGTAACCTAATTTCTCTCAATAATCGTGTATAAGTTCATTATGTTCTCTTATTGTTCTGTTCTCTCAGTGGTCGCGGATAAGTTTTCTTTATTCTCTCAGTGTTAAGTTCTCTCAGTGATCGCGTATAAGTTCTCTAAGTTCTTTCAGTGTTTAGTTCTCTCAATGTTCGCGTCATAAGTTCCCCCATTATCGCGTATAAGTAAGTTAAGTTGTTTTAGTGTTAGGTTTTTCATTGACCGCGTGTTAATTTTTCTTTGTGATCGCGTGTTAAGTTCTAACTAAGTTGTAACCTAATTTCTCTCAATAATCGTGTATAAGTTCTCTCAGTTATCGCGTATAAGTTTTCTTTGTTCTCTCAGTGTTAAGTTCTCTCAGTTATCGCGTATAAGTTCTCAAAGTTTTCTCAGTGTTAAGTTCTGTCAATGATCGCGTCTTAAGTTCTCTCAGTTATCGCGTATAAGTAAGCTAAGTTCTCTCAGTGTTAAGTTCTCTCATTGACCGCGTGTTAATTTGTCTCTGTGATCGCGTGTTAAATTCTAACTAAGTTGTAACCTAATTTCTCTCAATAATCACGTGTAAGTTCATTATGTTCTCTTATTGTTCAGTTCTCTCAGTGGTCGCGTATAAGTTTTCTTTATTCTCTCAGTGTTAATGTCTCTCAGTGATCGCGTATAAGTTCTCTAAGTTCTCTCAGTGTTTAGTTCTCTCAATGATCGCGTCTTAAGTTCTCTCAGTGATCGCGTATAAGTTCTCTAAGTTCTCATAGTGTTTAGTTCTCTCAATGATCGCGTCTTAAGTTCTCTCAGTAATTGCGTATAAGTAAGCTAAGTTCTCTCAGTGTTAAGTTCTCTTATTGACCGCGTGTTAATTTGTCTCTGTGATCGCGTGTTAAATTCTAACTTAGTTGTAACCTAATTTCTCTCAATAATCGCGTATAAGTTCATTATGTTCTCTCATTGTTCAGTTCTCTCAGTGATCGCGTATAAGTTCTCTAAGTTCTTTCAGTGTTTAGTTCTCTCAATGATCGCGTCATAAGTTCCCCCATTATCGCGTATAAGTAAGTTAAGTTTTCTAGTGTTAGGTTTTTCATTGACCGCTAGTTAATTTTTCTTTGTGATCGCGTGTTAAGTTCTAACTAAGTTGTAACCTAATTTCTCTCAATAATCGCGTATAAGTTCATTATGTTCTCTCATTGTTCAGTTCTCTCAGTGGTCGCGTATAAGTTTTCTTTGTTTCTCAGTGTTTAGTTCTCTCAGTCATCGCGTATAAGATCTAAGTTCTCTCAGTGTTTAGTTCTCTCAATGATCGCGTCTTAAGTTCTCTCAGTTATCGCGTATAAGTAAGCTTAGTTCTCTCAGTGTTAAGTTCTCTCATTGACCGCGTGTTAATTTGTCTCTGTGATCGCGTGTTAAGTTCTAACTAAGTTGTAACCTCATTTCTCTCAATAATCGTGTATAAGTTCATTATGTTCTCTTATTGTTCAGTTCTCTCAGTGGTCGCGTATAAGTTTTCTTTGTTCTCTCAGTGTTAAGTTCTCTCAGTGATCGCGTATAAGTTCTCTCAGTGTTTAATTCTCTCAATGATCGCGTCTTAAGTTCTCTCAGTTATCGCGTATTTGTTTTCTTTGTTTTCTCAGTGTTAAGTTCTCTCAGTTATCGCCTATAAGTTCTCAAAGTTCTCTTAGTGTTAAGTTCTGTCAATGATCGCGTCTTAAGTTCTCTCAGTGTTAAGTTCTCTCATTGACCGCGTGTTAATTTGTCTCTGTGATCGCGTGTTAAATTCTAACTAAGTTGTAACCTAATTTCTCTCAATAATCGCGTATAAGTTCATTATGTTCTCTCATTGTTCAGTTCTCTCAGTGGTCGCGTATAAGTTTTCTTTGTTCTCTCAGGGTTTAGTTCTCTCAGTGATCGCGTATAAGTTCTCTAAGTTCTCTCAGTGTTTAATTCTCTCAATGATCGCGTCTTAAGTTCTCTCAGTTATCTCGTATAAGTTTTCTTTGTTCTCTCAGTGTTAAGTTCTCTTATTGACCGCGTGTTAATTTGTCTCTGTGATCGCGTGTTAAATTCTAAGTTGTAACCTAATTTCTCTCAATTATCACGTGTAAGTTTATTATGTTCTCTTATTGTTCAGTTCTCTCAGTGGTCGCGTATAAGTTTTCTTTATTCTCTCAGTGTTAAGTTCTCTCAGTGATCGCGTATATGTTCTTGAAGTTCTCTCAGTGTTTAGTTCTCTCAATGATCGCGTCTTAAGTTCTCTCAGTAATCGCGTATAAGTAAGCTAAGTTCTCTCAGTGTTAAGTTCTCTTATTGACCGCGTGTTAATTTGTCTCTGTGATCGCGTGTTAAATTCTAACTAAGTTGTAACCTAATTTCTCTCAATAATCGCGTATAAGTTCATTATGTTCTCTCATTGTTCAGTTCTCTCAGTGGTCACATATAAGTTTTCTTTGTTCTTTCAGTGTTTAGTTCTCTCAGTGATCGCGTATAAGTTCTCTAAGTTCTCTCAGTGTTTAATTCTCTCAATGATCGTGTCTTAAGTTCTCTCAGTTATCGCGTATAAGTAAGCTAAGTTCTCTCAGTGTTAAGTTCTCTCATTGACCGCGTGTTAATTTGTCTCTGTGATCGCGTGTTAAATTCTAACTAAGTTGTAACCTAATTTCTCTCAATAATCACGTGTAAGTTCATTATGTTCTCTTATTGTTCAGTTCTCTCAGTGGTCGCGTATAAGTTTTCTTTATTCTCTCAGTGTTAAGTTCTCTCAGTGATCGCGTATAAGTTCTCTAAGTTCTCTCAGTGTTTAGTTCTCTCAATGATCGCGTCTTAAGTTCTCTCAGTAATTGCGTATAAGTAAGCTAAGTTCTCTCAGTGTTAAGTTCTCTTATTGACCGCGTGTTAATTTGTCTCTGTGATCGCGTGTTAAATTCTAACTAAGTTGTAACCTAATTTCTCTCAATAATCGCGTATAAGTTCATTATGTTCTCTCATTGTTCAGTTCTCTTAGTGGTCGCGTATAAGTTTTCTTTGTTCTCTCAGTGTTAAGTTCTCTCAGTGATCGCGTATAAGTTCTCTAAGTTCTCTCAGTGTTGAATTCTCTCAATAATCGCGTCTTGAGTTCTCTCAGTTATCGCGTATAAGTTTTCTTTGTTCTCTCAGTGTTAAGTTCTCTCAGTTATCGCACATAAGTTCTCAAAGTTCTCTCAGTGTTAAGTTCTATCAATGATCGCGTCTTAAGTTCTCTCAGTTATCGCGTATAAGTAAGCTAAGTTCACTCAGTGTTAAGTTCTCTCATTGACCGCGTGTTTATTTGTCTCTGTGATCGCGTGTTAAATTCTAACTAAGTTGTAACCTAATTTCTCTCAATAATCACGTGTAAGTTCATTATGTTCTCTTATTGTTCAGTTCTCTCAGTGGTCGCGTATAAGTTTTCTTTATTCTCTCAGTGTTAAGTTCTCTCAGTGATCGCGTATAAGTTCTCTAAGTTCTCTTAGTGTTTAGTTCTCTCAATGATCGCGTCTTAAGTTCTCTCAGTAATTGCGTATAAGTAAGCTAAGTTCTCTCAGTGTTAAGTTCTCTTATTGACCGCGTGTAAATTTGTCTCTGTGATCGCGTGTTAAATTCTAACTAAGTTGTAACCTAATTTCTCTCAATAATCGCGTATAAAGTCATTATGTTCTCTCATTGTTCAGTTCTCTTAGTGGTCGCGTATAAGTTTTCTTTGTTCTCTCAGTGTTTAGTTTTCTCAGTGATCGCGTATAAGTTCTCTAAGTTCTCTCAGTGTTGAATTCTCTCAATGATCGCGTCTTAAGTTCTCTCAGTTATCGCGTATAAGTTTTCTTTGTTCTCTCAATGTTAAGTTCTCTCAGTTATCGCGTATATGTTCTTTAAGTTCTCTCAGTGTTAAGTTCTGTCAATGATCGCGTCTTAAGTTCTCTCAGTTATCGCGTATAAGTAAGCTAAGTTCTCTCAGTGTTAAGTTCTCTTATTGACCGCGTGTTAATTTGTCTCTGTGATCGCGTGTTAAATTCTAACTAAGTTGTAACCTAATTTCTCTCAATAATCGCGTATAAAGTCATTATGTTCTCTCATTGTTCAGTTCTTTTAGTGGTCGCGTATAAGTTTTCTTTGTTCTCTCAGTGTTTAGTTCTCTCAGTGATCGCGTATAAGTTCTCTAAGTTCTCTCAGTGTTGAATTCTCTCAATGATCGCGTCTTAAGTTCTCTCAGTTATCGCGTATAAGTTTTTTTTGTTCTCTCAGTGTTAAGTTCTCTCAGTTATCGCGTATAAGTTCTCAAAGTTCTCTCAGTGTTAAGTTCTGTCAATGATCGCGTCTTAAGTTCTCTCAGTTATTGCGTATAAGTAAGCTAACTTCTCTCAGTGTTAAGTTCTCTCATTTACCGCGTGTTAATTTGTCTCTGTGATCGCGTGTTAAATTCTAAGTTGTAACCTAATTTCTCTCAATTATCACGTGTAAGTTTAATATGTTCTCTTATTGTTCAGTTCTCTCAGTGGTCGCGTATAAGTTTTCTTTATTCTCTCAGTGTTAAGTTCTCTCAGTGATGGCGTATAAGTTCTCTAAGTTCTCTCAGTGTTTAGTTCTCTCAATGATCGCGTCTTAAGTTCTCTCAATAATCGCGTATAAGTTCATTATGTTCTCTCATTGTTCAGTTCTCTCAGTGGTCGCGTATAAGTTTTCTTTGTTCTCTCAGTGTTTAGTTCTCTCAGTGATCGCGTACTCTCAGTGTTTAATTCTCTCAATGATCGTGTCTTAAGTTCTCTCAGTTATCGCGTATAAGTAAGCTAAGTTCCCTCAGTGTTAAGTTCTCTCATTGACTGCGTGTTAATTTGTCTCTGTGATTGCGTGTTAAATTCTAACTAAGTTGAAACCTAATTTCTCTCAATAATCGCGTATAAGTTCATTATGTTCTCTCAATGTTTAGTTCTCTCAATGATCATGTCATAAGTTCTCTCAGATATCGCGTATAAGTGCTCTATGTTCTCTCAGTGTTAAGTTCTCTCAGTGTTCGTGTCTTAATTTCTCTTAGTGATCGCGTATATGTTCTTTTTTTTCTCTCAGTGTTAAGTGCGCAATATGATTTACCCCAAAACACCCAAAAAAATCTGAAATGCACCCAAATACACCCAAATTCGCCTCAAATACCCAAATACTCATAATTTTGGCAGGTTAGGGTTAGGTTAGGGTTAGGTTAGAGTATTATGGGTATTTTGGGTCTTTTTGGGGGTATTTGGGGAGTCTTAGGTTCTCCCAGTTATCGCGTATAAGTGCTCTAAGTTCTCTCAGTGTTAAGTTCTCTCAATAATAGCGTTTTAATTTTTCTCACTGATCGCGTCTTATTTTCTCTAAGTAATCGCGTATAAGTTCTTTCTGTTCTGTCAGTGTTAAGTTCTGTCAATGATGGCATTTTAATTTTTCTCAGTGATCGCGTATAAGTTCCCCCATTATCGCGTTTAAGTAAGTTAAGTTTTCTAGTGTTAGGTTTTTCATTGACCGCTAGTTAATTTTTCTTTGTGATCGCGTGTTAAGTTCTAACTAAGTTGTAACCTAATTTCTCTCAATAATCGCGTATAAGTTCATTATGTTCTCTCATTGTTCAGTTCTCTCAGTGGTCGCGTATAAGTTTTCTTTGTTTCTCAGTGTTAAGTTCTCTCAGTGATCGCGTATAAGATCTAAGTTCTCTCAGTGTTTAGTTCTCTCAATGATCGCGTCTTAAGTTCTCTCAGTTATCGCGTATAAGTAAGCTTAGTTCTCTCAGTGTTAAGTTCTCTCATTGACCGCGTGTTAATTTGTCTCTGTGATCGCGTGTTAAGTTCTAACTAAGTTGTAACCTCATTTCTCTCAATAATCGTGTATAAGTTCATTATGTTCTCTTATTGTTCAGTTCTCTCAGTGGTCGCGTATAAGTTTTCTTTGTTCTCTCAGTGTTAAGTTCTCTCAGTGATCGCGTATAAGTTCTCTAAGTTCTCTCAGTGTTTAATTCTCTCAATGATCGCGTCTTAAGTTCTCTCAGTTATCGCATATTTGTTTTCTTTGTTCTCTCAGTGTTAAGTTCTCTCAGTTATCGCGTATAAGTTCTCAAAGTTCTCTCAGTGTTAAGTTCTGTCAATGATCGCGTCTTAAGTTCTCTCAGTTATCGCGTATAAGTAAGCTAAGTTCTCTCAGTGTTAAGTTCTCTCATTGACTGCGTGTTAATTTGTCTCTGTGATTGCATGTTAAATTCTAACTAAGTTGTAACCTAATTTCTCTCAATAATCGCGTATAAGTTCATTATGATCTCTCATTGTTCAGTTCTCTCAGTGGTCGCGTATAAGTTTTCTTTGTTCTCTCAGTGTTTAGTTCTCTCAGTGATCGCGTATAAGTTCTCTAAGTTCTCTCAGTGTTTAATTCTCTCAATGATCGCGTCTTAAGTTCTCTCAGTTATCTCGTATAAGTTTTCTTTGTTCTCTCAGTGTTAAGTTCTCTCAGTTATCGCGTATAAGTTCTCAAAGTTCTCTCAGTGTTAAGTTCTGTCAATGATCGCGTCTTAAGTTCTCTCAGTTATCGCGTATAAGTAAGCTAAGTTCTCTCAGTGTTAAGTTCTCTTATTGACCGCGTGTTAATTTGTCTTTGTGATCGCGTGTTAAATTCTAACTAAGTTGTAACCTAATTTCTCTCAATAATCACGTGTAAGTTCATTATGTTCTCTTATTGTTCAATTCTCTCAGTGGTCGCGTATAAGTTTTCTTTATTCTCTCAGTGTTAAGTTCTCTCAGTGATCGCGTATAAGTTCTCTAAGTTCTCTCAGTGTTTAGTTCTCTCAATGATCGCGTCTTAAGTTCTCTCAGTAATCGCGTATAAGTAAGCTAAGTTCTCTCAGTGTTAAGTTCTCTTATTGACCGCGTGTTAATTTGTCTCTGTGATCGCGTGTTAAGTTCTAACTAAGTTGTAACCTCATTTCTCTCAATAATCGTGTGTAAGTTCATTATGTTCTCTTATTGTTCAGTTCTCTCAGTGGTCGCGTATAAGTTTTCTTTGTTCTCTCAGTGTTAAGTTCTCTCAGTGATGGCGTATAAGTTCTCTAAGTTCTCTCAGTGTTTAGTTCTCTCAATGATCGCGTCTTAGGTTCTCTCAATAATCGCGTATAAGTTCATTATGTTCTCTCATTGTTCAGTTCTCTCAGTGGTCGCGTATAAGTTTTCTTTGTTCTCTCAGTGTTTAGTTCTCTCAGTGATCGCGTACTCTCAGTGTTTAATTCTCTCAATGATCGTGTCTTAAGTTCTCTCAGTTATCGCGTATAAGTAAGCTAAGTTCCCTCAGTGTTAAGTTCTCTCATTGACTGCGTGTTAATTTGTCTCTGTGATCGCGTGTTAAATTCTAACTAAGTTGAAACCTAATTTCTCTCAATAATCGCGTATAAGTTCATTATGTTCTCTCAATGTTTAGTTCTCTCAATGATCATGTCATAAGTTCTCTCAGATATCGCGTATAAGTGCTCTATGTTCTCTCAGTGTTAAGTTCTCTCAGTGTTCGTGTCTTAATTTCTCTTAGTGATCGCGTATATGTTCTTTTTTTTCTCTCAGTGTTAAGTGCGCAATATGATTTACCCCAAAACACCCAAAAAAATCTGAAATGCACCCAAATACACCCAAATTCGCTTAAAATACCCAAATACTCATAATTTTGGCAGGTTAGGGTTAGGTTAGGGTTAGGTTAGAGTATGATGGGTATTTTGGGTCTTTTTGGGGGTATTTGGGGAGTCTTAGGTTCTCCCAGTTATCGCGTATAAGTGCTCTAAGTTCTCTCAGTGTTAAGTTCTCTCAATAATAGCGTTTTAATTTTTCTCACTGATCGCGTCTTATTTTCTCTCAGTAATCGCGTATAAGTTCTTTCTGTTCTGTCAGTGTTAAGTTCTGTCAATGATGGCATTTTAATTTTTCTCAGTGATCGCGTATAAGTTCTCTATGTTCTCTCAGTGTTTGTTTTCGCAGTGATTGTTTGTTATTTTCTCTCAATGATCGGCGTCTTAATTTCTCTCAGTTATCGCGTATAAGTTCTTTAATTTCTCTCAGTGTTAAGTTCTCTAATTGACAGCGTGTTAATTTCTCTCTGCGATTGCGTGTTAAGTTCTCTCAATGATCGTGTTTTAATTTCTCTCAGTAATTACGTACAAGTTCTCTAATTTCTCTCAGTGTTAAGTTCTCTCAATGATCGCGTCTTAAGTTCTCTCAGTTATCACGTATAAGTGCGCTAAGTTCTCTCAGTGTTAAGTTCTCTCATTGACCGCGTGTTAATTTGTCTCTGTGATCGCGTGTTAAATTCTAATTAAGTTATTACCTAATTTTTCTCAATTATCGCATATAAGTTCTCTATGTTCTCTCATTGTTAAGCTCTCTCAGTGGTCGCGTATAAGTTTTCTTTGTTCTCTCAGTGTTAAGTTCTCTCATTGACCGCGTGTTAATTTGTCTCTGTGATTGCGTGTTAAGTTCTAACTAAGTTGTAACCTAATTTCTCTTAATAATCGCGTATAAGTTCATTATGTTCTCTCATTGTTCAGTTTTCTCAGTGGTGGCGTATAAGTTTTCTTTGTTCTCTCAGTGTTAAGTTCTCTCAGTGATAGCGTATAAGTTCTCTAAGTTCTCTCAGTGTTAAGTTCTCTCAATGATCGCGTCTTAAGTTCTCTCAGTTATCGCGTATAAGTAAGCTAAGTTCTCTCAATGTTAAGTTCTCTCATTGACCGCGTGTTAATTTGTCTCTGTGATCGCGTGTTAAGTTCTAACTAAGTTGTAACCTAATTTCTCTCAATAATCGTGTATAAGTTCATTATGTTCTCTTATTGTTCTGTTCTCTCAGTGGTCACGTATAAGTTTTCTTTATTCTCTCAGCGTTTAGTTCTCTCAGTGAGCGCGTATAAGTTCTCTAAGTTCTTTCAGTGTTTAGTTCTCTCAATGATCGCGTCATAAGTTCCCCCATTATCGCGTATAAGTAAGTTAAGTTCTCTTAGTGTTAGGTTTTTCATTGACCGCGTGTTAATTTTTCTTTGTGATCGCGTGTTAAGTTGTAACTAAGTTGTAACCTCATTTCTCTCAATAATCGTGTATAAGTTCATTATGTTCTCTTATTGTTCAGTTCTCTCAGTGGTCGCGTATAAGTTTTCTTTGTTCTCTCAGTGTTAAGTTCTCTCAGTGATCGCGTATAAGTTCTCTAAGTTCTCTCAGTGTTTAAATCTCTCAATGATCGCGTCTTAAGTTCTCTCAGTTATCGCGTATAAGTTTTCTTTGTTCTCTCAGTGTTAAGTTCTCTCAGTTATCGCGTATAAGTTCTCAAAGTTCTCTCAGTGTTAAGTTCTGTCAATGATCGCGTAGTAAGTTCTCTCAGTTATCGCGTATAAGTAAGCTAAGTTCTCTCAGTGTTAAGTTCTCTTATTGACCGCGTGTTAATTTGTCTCTGTGATCGCGTGTTAAATTCTAACTAAGTTGTAACCTAATTTCTCTCAATAATCGCGTATAAGTTCATTATGTTCTCTCATTGTTCAGTTCTCTCAGTGGTCGCATATAAGTTTTCTTTGTTCTCTCAGTGTTTAGTTCTCTCAGTGATCGCGTATAAGTTCTCTAAGTTCTCTCAGTGTTTAATTCTCTCAATGATCATGTCTTAAGTTCTCTCAGTTATCGCGTATAAGTAAGCTAAGTTCTCTCAGTGTTAAGTTCTCTCATTGACCGCGTGTTAATTTGTCTCTGTGATCGCGTGTTAAATTCTAACTAAGTTGTAACCTAATTTCTCTCAATAATCGCGTATAAGTTCATTATGTTCTCTCATTGTTCAGTTCTCTCAGTGGTTGCGTATAAGTTTTCTTTGTTTCTCAGTGTTAAGTTCTCTCAGTGAGCGCGTATAAGTTATCTAAGTTCTCTCAGTGTTTAGTTCTCTCAATGATCGCGTCTTATGTTCTCTCAGTTATCGCGTATAAGTAAGCTTAGTTCTCTCAGTGTTAAGTTCTCTCATTGACCACGTGTTAATTTGTCTCTGTGATCGCGTGTTAAGTTCTAACTAAGTTGTAACCTCATTTCTCTCAATAATCGTGTATAAGTTCATTATGTTCTCTTATTGTTTAGTTCTTTCAGTGGTCGCGTATAAGTTTTCTTTGTTCTCTCAGTGTTTAGTTCTCTCAGTGATCGCGTATAAGTTCTCTAAGTTCTCTCAGTGTTTAATTCTCTCAATGATCATGTCTTAAGTTCTCTCAGTTATAGCGTATAAGTAAGCTAAGTTCTCTCAGTGTTAAGTTCTCTCATTGACCGCGTGTTAATTTGTCTCTGTGATCGCGTGTTAAATTCTAACTAAGTTGTAACCTAATTTCTCTCAATAATCGCGTATAAGTTCATTATGTTCTCTCATAGTTCAGTTCTCTCAGTGGTCGCGTATAAGTTTTCTTTGTTCTCTCAGTGTTTAGTTCTCTCAGTGATCGCGTATAAGTTCTCTAAGTTCTCTCAGTGTTTAATTCTCTCAATGATCGTGTCTTAAGTTCTCTCAGTTATCGCGTATAAGTAAGCTAAGTTCTCTCAATGTTAAGTTCTCTCATTGACCGCGTGTTAATTTGTCTCTGTGATCGCGTGTTAAGTTCTAACTAAGTTGTAACCTAATTTCTCTCAATAATCGTGTATAAGTTCATTATGTTCTCTTATTGTTCTGTTCTCTCCGTGGTCACGTATAAGTTTTCTTTATTCTCTCAGTGTTAAGTTCTCTAAGTGATCGCGTATAAGTTCTCTAAGTTCTTTCAGTGTTTAGTTCTCTCAATGATCGCGTTATAAGTTCCCCCATTATCGCGTATAAGTAAGTTAAGTTTTCTAAGTGTTAGGTTTTTCATTGACCGCTAGTTAATTTTTCTTTGTGATCGCGTGTTAAGTTCTAACTAAGTTGTAACCTAATTTCTCTCAATAATCGCGTATAAGTTCATTATGTTCTCTCATTGTTCAGTTCTCTCAGTTATCGCGTATAAGTTTTCTTTGTTCTCTCAGTGTTAAGTTCTCTCAGTTATCGCGTATAAGTTCTCAAAGTTCTCTCAGTGTTAAGTTCTGTCAATGATCGCGTAGTAAGTTCTCTCAGTTATCGCGTATAAGTAAGCTAAGTTCTCTCAGTGTTAAGTTCTCTTATTGACCGCGTGTTAATTTGTCTCTGTGATCGCGTGTTAAATTCTAACTAAGTTGTAACCTAATTTCTCTCAATAATCGCGTATAAGTTCATTATGTTCTCTCATTGTTCAGTTCTCTCAGTGGTCGCATATAAGTTTTCTTTGTTCTCTCAGTGTTTAGTTCTCTCAGTGATCGCGTATAAGTTCTCTAAGTTCTCTCAGTGTTTAATTCTCTCAATGATCATGTCTTAAGTTCTCTCAGTTATAGCGTATAAGTAAGCTAAGTTCTCTCAGTGTTAAGTTCTCTCATTGACCGCGTGTTAATTTGTCTCTGTGATCGCGTGTTAAATTCTAACTAAGTTGTAACCTAATTTCTCTCAATAATCGCGTATAAGTTCATTATGTTCTCTCATTGTTCAGTTCTCTCAGTGGTTGTGTATAAGTTTTCTTTGTTTCTCAGTGTTAAGTTCTCTCAGTGAGCGCGTATAAGTTATCTAAGTTCTCTCAGTGTTAAGTTCTCTCAATGATCGCGTCTTAAGTTCTCTCAGTTATCGCGTATAAGTAAGCTTAGTTCTCTCAGTGTTAAGTTCTCTCATTGACCGCGTGTTAATTTGTCTCTGTGATCGCGTGTTAAGTTCTAACTAAGTTGTAACCTCATTTCTCTCAATAATCGTGTATAAGTTCATTATGTTCTCTTATTGTTTAGTTCTCTCAGTGGTCGCGTATAAGTTTTCTTTGTTCTCTCAGTGTTAAGTTCTCTCAGTGATCGCGTATAAGTTCTCTAAGTTCTCTCAGTGTTTAATTCTCTCAATAATAGCGTCTTAAGTTCTCTCAGTTATCGCGTATAAGTTTTCTTTGTTCTCTCCGTGTTAAGTTCTCTCAGTTATCGCGCATAAGTTCTCAAAGTTCTCTCAGTGTTAAGTTCTGTCAATGATCGCGTCTTAAGTTCTCTCAGTTATCGTGTATAGGTAAGCTAAGTTCACTCAGTGTTAAGTTCTCTCATTGACCGCGTGTTTATTTGTCTCTGTGATCGCGTGTTAAATTCTAACTAAGTTGTAACCTAATTTCTCTCAATAATCACGTGTAAGTTCATTATGTTCTCTTATTGTTCAGTTCTCTCAGTGGTTGCGTATAAGTTTTCTTTATTCTCTCAGTGTTAAGTTCTCTCAGTGATCGCGTATAAGCTCTCTAAGTTCTCTCAGTGTTTAGTTCTCTCAATGATCGCGTCTTAAGTTCTCTCAGTAATCGCGTATAAGTAAGCTAAGTTCTCTCAGTGTTAAGTTCTCTTATTGACCGCGTGTTAATTTGTCTCTGTGATCGCGTGTTAAATTCTAACTAAGTTGTAACCTAATTTCTCTCAATAATCGCGAATAAAGTCATTATGTTCTCTCATTGTTCAGTTCTCTCAGTGGTCGCGTATAAGTTTTCTTTGTTCTCTCAGTGTTTAGTTCTCTCAGTGATCGCGTATAAGTTCTCTAAGTTCTCTCAGTGTTTAGTTCTCTCAATGATCGCGTCTTAAGTTCTCTCAGTAATCGTGTATAAGTAAGCTAAGTTCTCTCAGTGTTAAGTTCTCTTATTGACCGCATGCTAATTTGTCTCTGTGATCGCGTGTTAAATTCTAACTAAGTTGTAACCTAATTTCTCTCAATAATCGCGTATAAGTTCATTATGTTCTCTCATTGTTCAGTTGTCTCAGTGGTCGCATATAAGTTTTCTTTGTTCTCTCAGTGTTTAGTTCTCTCAGTGATCGCGTATAAGTTCTCTAAGTTCTCTCAGTGTTTAATTCTCTCAATGATCGTGTCTTAAGTTCTCTCAGTTATCGCGTATAAGTAAGCTAAGTTCTGTCAGTGTTAAGTTCTCTCATTGACCGCGTGTTAATTTGTCTCTGTGATCGCGTGTTAAATTCTAACTAAGTTGTAACCTAATTTTTCTCAATAATCACGTGTAAGTTCATTATGTTCTCTTATTGTTCAGTTCTCTCAGTGGTCGCGTATAAGTTTTCTATATTCTCTCAGTGTTAAGTTCTCTCAGTGATAGCTTATAAGTTCTCTAAGTTCTCTTAGTGTTAAGTTCTCTCAATGATCGCGTCTTAAGTTCTCTCAGTAATTGCGTATAAGTAAGCTAAGTTCTCTCAGTGTTAAGTTCTCTTATCGACCGCGTGTTAATTTGTCTCTGTGATCGCGTGTTAAATTCTAACTAAGTTGTAACCTAATTTCTCTCAATAATCGCGTATAAGTTCATTATGTTCTCTCATTGTTCAGTTCTCTCAGTGGTCGCGTATAAGTTTTCTTTGTTCTCTCAGTGTTTAGTTCTCTCAGTGATCGCGTATAAGTTCTCTAAGTTCTCTCAGTGTTTAATTCTCTCAATGATCGTGTCTTAAGTTCTCTCAGTTATCGCGTATAAGTAAGCTAAGTTCTCTCAATGTTAAGTTCTCTCATTGACCGCGTGTTAATTTGTCTCTGTGATCGCGTGTTAAGTTCTAACTAAGTTGTAACCTAATTTCTCTCAATAATCGTGTATAAGTTCATTATGTTCTCTTATTGTTCTGTTCTCTCCGTGGTCACGTATAAGTTTTCTTTATTCTCTCAGTGTTAAGTTCTGTCAGTGATCGCGTATAAGTTCTCTAAGTTCTTTCAGTGTTTAGTTCTCTCAATGATCGCGTCATAAGTTCCCCCATTATCGCGTATAAGTAAGTTAAGTTTTCTAGTGTTAGGTTTTTCATTGACCGCTAGTTAATTTTTCTTTGTGATCGCGTGTTAAGTTCTAACTAAGTTGTAACCTAATTTCTCTCAATAATTGCGTATAAGTTCTCTATGTTCTCTCATTGTTCAGTTCTCTCAGTGGTTGGGTATAAGTTTTCTTTGTTTGTCAGTGTTAAGTTCTCTCAGTGATCGCGTATAAGATCTAAGTTCTCTCAGTGTTTAGTTTTCTCAATGATCGCGTCTTAAGTTCTCTCAGTTATTGCGTATAAGTAAGCTTAGTTCTCTCAGTGTTAAGTTCTCTCATTGACCGTGTGTTAATTTGTCTCTGTGAACGCGTGTTAAGTTCTAACTAAGTTGTAACCTCATTTCTCTCAATAATCGTGTTTACGTTCATTATGTTCTCTTATTGTTCAGTTCTCTCAGTGGTCGCGTATAAGTTTTCTTTGTTCTCTCAGTGTTAAGTTCTCTCAGTGATCGCGTATAAGTTCTCTAAGTTCTCTCAGTGTTTAATTCTCTCAATGATCGCGTCTTAAGTTCTCTCAGTTATCCCGTATTAGTTTTCTTTGTTCTCTCAGTGTTAAGTTCTCTCAGTTATCGCGTATAAGTTCTCAAAGTTTTCTTAGTGTTAAGTTCTGTCAATGATCGCGTCTTAAGTTCTCTCAGTTATCGCGTATAAGTAAGCTAAGTTCTCTCAGTGTTAAGTTCTCTCATTGACCGCGTGTTAATTTGTCTCTGTGATTGCGTGTTAAATTCTAACTAAGTTGTAACCTAATTTCTCTCAATAATCGTGTATATGTTTATTATGTTCTCTCATCGTTCAGTTCTCTCAGTGGTCGCGTATAAGTTTTCTTTGTTCTCTCAGTGTTTAGTTCTCTCAGTGATCGCGTATAAGTTCTCTAAGTTCTCTCAGTGTTTAATTCTCTCAATGATCGCGTCTTAAGTTCTCTCAGTTATCTCGTATAAGTTTTCTTTGTTCTCTCAGTGTTAAGTTCTCTCAGTTATCGCGTATAAGTTCTCAAAGTTCTCTCAGTGTTAAGTTCTGTCAATGATCGCGTCTTAAGTTCTCTCAGTTATCGCGTATAAGTAAGCTAAGTTCTCTCAGTGTTAAGTTCTCTTATTGACCGCGTGTTAATTTGTCTCTGTGATCGCGTGTTAAATTCTAACTAAGTTGTAACCTAATTTCTCTCAATAATCACGTGTAAGTTCATTATGTTCTCTTATTGTTCAATTCTCTCAGTGGTCGCGTATAAGTTTTCTTTATTCTCTCAGTGTTAAGTTCTCTCAGTGATCGCGTATAAGTTCTCTAAGTTCTCTCAGTGTTAAGTTCTCTCAATGATCGCGTCTTAAGTTCTCTCAGTAATCGCGTATAAGTAAGCTAAGTTCTCTCAGTGTTAAGTTCTCTTATTGACTGCGTGTTAATTTGTCTCTGTGATCGCGTGTTAAGTTCTAACTAAGTTGTAACCTCATTTCTCTCAATAATCGTGTATAAGTTCATTATGTTCTCTTATTGTTCAGTTCTCTCAGTGGTCGCGTATAAGTTTTCTTTGTTCTCTCAGTGTTAAGTTCTCTCAGTGATCGCGTATAAGTTCTCTAAGTTCTCTCAGTGTTTAGTTCTCTCAATGATCGCGTCTTAAGTTCTCTCAGTAATCGCGTATAAGTAAGCTAAGTTCTCTCAGTGATAAGTTCTCTAATTGACCGCGTGTTAATTTGTCTCTGTGATCGCGTGTTAAATTCTAACTAAGTTGTAACCTAATTTCTCTTAATAATCGCGTATAAGTTCATTATGTTCTCTCATTGTTCAGTTCTCTCAGTGGTCGCGTATAAGTTTTGTTTGTTCTCTCAGTGTTTAGTTCTCTCAGTGATCGCGTATAAGTTCTCTAAGTTCTCTCAGTGTTTAATTCTCTCAATGATCGTGTCTTAAGTTCTCTCAGTTATCGCGTATAAGTAAGCTAAGTTCCCTCAGTGTTAAGTTCTCTCATTGACTGCGTGTTAATTTGTCTCTGTGATCGCGTGTTAAATTCTAACTAAGTTGAAACCTAATTTCTCTCAATAATCGCGTATAAGTTCATTATGTTCTCTCAATGTTTAGTTCTCTCAATGATCATGTCATAAGTTCTCTCAGATATCGCGTATAAGTGCTCTATGTTCTCTCAATGTTTAGTTCTCTCAATGATCATGTCATAAGTTCTCTCAGATATCGCGTATAAGTGCTCTATGTTCTCTCAGTGTTAAGTTCTCTCAGTGTTCGTGTCTTAATTTGTCTTAGTGATCGCGTATATGTTCTTTTTTTTCTCTCAGTGTTAAGTGCGCAATATGATTTACCCCAAAACACCCAAAAAAATCTGAAATGCACCCAAATACACCCAAATTCGCTTAAAATACCCAAATACTCATAATTTTGGCAGGTTAGGGTTAGGTTAGGGTTAGGTTAGAGTATTATGGGTATTTTGGGTCTTTTTGGGGGTATTTGGGGGGTCTTAGGTTCTCCCAGTTATCGCGTATAAGTGCTCTAAGTTCTCTCAGTGTTAAGTTCTCTCAATAATAGCGTTTTAATTTTTCTCACTGATCGCGTCTTATTTTCTCTCAGTAATCGCGTATAAGTTCTTTCTGTTCTGTCAGTGTTAAGTTCTGTCAATGATGGCATTTTAATTTTTCTCAGTGATCGCGTATAAGTTCTCTATGTTCTCTCAGTGTTTGTTTTCGCAGTGATTGTTTGTTATTTTCTCTCAATGATCGCGTCTTAATTTCTCTCAGTTATCGCGTATAAGTTCTTTAATTTCTCTCAGTGTTAAGTTCTCTAATTGACAGCGTGTTAATTTCTCTCTGCGATTGCGTGTTAAGTTCTCTCAATGATCGTGTTTTAATTTCTCTCAGTAATTACGTACAAGTTCTCTAATTTCTCTCAGTGTTAAGTTCTCTCAATGATCGCGTCTTAAGTTCTCTCAGTTATCACGTATAAGTGCGCTAAGTTCTCTCAGTGTTAAGTTCTCTCATTGACCGCGTGTTAATTTGTCTCTGTGATCGCGTGTTAAATTCTAATTAAGTTATTACCTAATTTTTCTCAATTATCGCATATAAGTTCTCTATGTTCTCTCATTGTTAAGCTCTCTCAGTGGTCGCGTATAAGTTTTCTTTGTTCTCTCAGTGTTAAGTTCTCTCATTGACCGCGTGTTAATTTGTCTCTGTGATTGCGTGTTAAGTTCTAACTAAGTTGTAACCTAATTTCTCTCAATAATCGCGTATAAGTTCATTATGTTCTCTCATTGTTCAGTTCTCTCAGTGGTCGCGTATAAGTTTTCTTTGTTCTCTCAGTGTTAAGTTCTCTCAGTGATAGCGTATAAGTTCTCTAAGTTCTCTCAGTGTTAAGTTCTCTCAATGATCGCGTCTTAAGTTCTCTCAGTTATCGCGTATAAGTAAGCTAAGTTCTCTCAATGTTAAGTTCTCTCATTGACCGAGTGTTAATTTGTCTCTGTGATCGCGTGTTAAGTTCTAACTAAGTTGTAACCTAATTTCTCTCAATAATCGTGTATAAGTTCATTATGTTCTCTTATTGTTCTGTTCTCTCAGTGGTCACGTATAAGTTTTCTTTATTCTCTCAGCGTTAAGTTCTCTCAGTGATCGCGTATAAGTTCTCTAAGTTCTTTCAGTGTTTAGTTCTCTCAATGATCGCGTCATAAGTTCCCCCATTATCGCGTATAAGTAAGTTAAGTTCTCTTAGTGTTAGGTTTTTCATTGACCGCGTGTTAATTTTTCTTTGTGATCGCGTGTTAAGTTGTAACTAAGTTGTAACCTCATTTCTCTCAATAATCGTGTATAAGTTCATTATGTTCTCTTATTGTTCAGTTCTCTCAGTGGTTGCGTATAAGTTTTCTTTGTTCTCTCAGTGTTAAGTTCTCTCAGTGATCGCGTATAAGTTCTCTAAGTTCTCTCAGTGTTTAAATCTCTCAATGATCGCGTCTTAAGTTCTCTCAGTTATCGCGTATAAGTTTTCTTTGTTCTCTCAGTGTTAAGTTCTCTCAGTTATCGCGTATAAGTTCTCAAAGTTCTCTCAGTGTTAAGTTCTGTCAATGATCGCGTAGTAAGTTCTCTCAGTTATCGCGTATAAGTAAGCTAAGTTCTATCAGTGTTAAGTTCTCTTATTGACCGCGTGTTAATTTGTCTCTGTGATCGCGTGTTAAATTCTAACTAAGTTGTAACATAATTTCTCTCAATAATCGCGTATAAGTTCATTATGTTCTCTCATTGTTCAGTTCTCTCAGTGGTCGCATATAAGTTTTCTTTGTTCTCTCAGTGTTTAGTTCTCTCAGTGATCGCGTATAAGTTCTCTAAGTTCTCTCAGTGTTGAATTCTCTCAATGATCGCGTCTTAAGTTCTCTCAGTTATCGCGTATAAGTTTTCTTTGTTCTCTCAGTGTTAAGTTCTCTCAGTGATCGCGTATAAGTTCTCTCAGTGTTTAATTCTCTCAATGATCGCGTCTTAAGTTCTCTCAGTTATCGCGTATTAGTTTTCTTTGTTCTCTCAGTGTTAAGTTCTCTCAGTTATCGCCTATAAGTTCTCAAAGTTCTCTCAGTGTTAAGTTCTGTCAATTATCGCGTCTTAAGTTCTCTCAGTTATCGCGTATAAGTAAGCTAAGTTCTCTCAGTGTTAAGTTCTCTCATTGACCGCGTGTTAATTTGTCTCTGTGATCGCGTGTTAAATTCTAACTAAGTTGTAACCTAATTTCTCTCAATAATCGCGTATAAGTTCATTATGTTCTCTCATTGTTCAGTTCTCTCAGTGGTCGCGTATAAGTTTTCTTTGTTCTCTCAGTGTTTAGTTCTCTCAGTGATCGCGTATAAGTTCTCTAAGTTCTCTCAGTGTTTAATTCTCTCAATGATCGCGTCTTAAGTTCTCTCAGTTATCTCGTATAAGTTTTCTTTGTTCTCTCAGTGTTAAGTTCTCTCAGTTATCGCGTATAAGTTCTCAAAGTTCTCTCAGTGTTAAGTTCTGTCAATGATTGCGTCTTAAGTTCTCTCAGTTATCGCGTATAAGTAAGCTAAGTTTTCTCAGTGTTAAGTTCTCTTATTGACCGCGTGTTAATTTGTCTCTGTGATCGCGTGTTAAATTCTTACTAAGTTGTAACCTAATTTCTCTCAATAATCACGTGTAAGTTCATTATGTTCTCTTATTGTTCAGTTCTCTCAGTGGTTGCGTATAAGTTTTCTTTATTCTCTCAGTGTTAAGTTCTCTCAGTGATCGCGTATAAGTTCTCTAAGTTCTCTCAGTGTTTAGTTCTCTCAATGATCGCGTCTTAAGTTCTCTCAGTAATCGCGTATAAGTAAGCTAAGTTCTCTCAGTGTTAAGTTCTCTTATTGACAGCGTGTTAATTTGTCTCTGTGATCGCGTGTTTAATTCTAACTAAGTTGTAACCTAATTTCTCTCAATAATCGCGTATAAGTTCATTATGTTCTCTGATTGTTCAGTTCTCTCAGTGGTCGCGTATAAGTTTTCTTTGTTTTCTCAGTGTTTAGTTCTCTCAGTGATCGCGTATAAGTTCTCTAAGTTCTCTCAGTGTTTAATTCTCTCAATGATCGTGTCTTAAGTTCTCTCAGTTATCGCGTATAAGTAAGCGAAGTTCTCTCAATGTTAAGTTCTCTCATTGACCGCGTGTTAATTTGTCTCTGTGATCGCGTGTTAAGTTCCAACTAAGTTGTAACCTAATTTCTCTCAATAATCGTGTATCAGTTCATTATGTTCTCTTATTGTTCTGTTCTCTCAGTGGTCGCATATAAGTTTTCTTTATTCTCTCAGTGTTAAGTTCTCTCAGTGATCGCGTATAAGTTCTCTAAGTTCTTTCAGTGTTTAGTTCTCTCAATGATCGCGTCATAAGTTCCCCCATTATCGCGTATAAGTAAGTTAAGTTGTCTTAGTGTTAGGTTTTTCATTGACCGCGTGTTAATTTTTCTTTGTGATCGCGTGTTAAGTTTTAACTAAGTTGTAACCTAATTTCTCTCAATAATCGTGTTTAAGTTCATTATGTTTTCTCATTGTTCAGTTCTCTCAGTGGTTGCGTATAAGTTTTCTTTGTTTCTCAGTGTTAAGTTCTCTCAGTGATCGCGTATAAGTCTAAGTTCTCTTAGTGTTTAGTTTTCTCAATGATCGCGTCATAAGTTCTCTCAGTTATCGCGTATAAGTAAGCTTAGTTCTCTCAGTGTTAAGTTCTCTCATTGACCGCGTGTTAATTTGTCTCTGTGATCGCGTGTTAAGTTCTAACTAAGTTGTAACCTCATTTCTCTCAATAATCGTGTATAAGTTCATTATTTTCTCTTATTGTTTAGTTCTCTCAGTGGTCGCGTATAAGTTTTCTTTGTTCTCTCAGTGTTAAGTTCTCTCAGTGATCGCGTATAAGTTCTCTAAGTTCTCTCAGTGTTTAATTCTCTCAATAATCGCGTCTTGAGTTCTCTCAGTTATCGCGTATAAGTTTTCTTTGTTCTCTCAGTGTTAAGTTCTCTCAGTTATCGCACATAAGTTCTCAAAGTTCTCTCAGTGTTAAGTTCTGTCAATGATCGCGTCTTAAGTTCTCTCAGTTATCGCGTATAAGTAAGCTAAGTTCACTCAGTGTTAAGTTCTCTCATTGACCGCGTGTTTATTTGTCTCTGTGATCGCGTGTTAAATTCTAACTAAGTTGTAACCTAATTTCTCTCAATAATCACGTGTAAGTTCATTATGTTCTCTTATTGTTCAGTTCTCTCAGTGGTCGCGTATAAGTTTTCTTTATTCTCTCAGTGTTAAGTTCTCTCAGTGATCGCGTATAAGTTCTCTAAGTTCTCTCAGTGTTTAGTTCTCTCAATGATCGCGTCTTAAGTTCTCTCAGTAATCGCGTATAAGTAAGCTAAGTTCTCTCAGTGTTAAGTTCTCTTATTGACAGCGTGTTAATTTGTCTCTGTGATCGCGTGTTAAATTCTAACTAAGTTGTAACCTAATTTCTCTCAATAATCGCGTATAAGTTCATTATGTTCTCTGATTGTTCAGTTCTCTCAGTGGTCGCGTATAAGTTTTCTTTGTTTTCTCAGTGTTTAGTTCTCTCAGTGATCGCGTATAAGTTCTCTAAGTTCTCTCAGTGTTTAATTCTCTCAATGATCGTGTCTTAAGTTCTCTCAGTTATCGCGTATAAGTAAGCGAAGTTCTCTCAATGTTAAGTTCTCTCATTGACCGCGTGTTAATTTGTCTCTGTGATCGCGTGTTAAGTTCCAACTAAGTTGTAACCTAATTTCTCTCAATAATCGTGTATAAGTTCATTATGTTCTCTTATTGTTCTGTTCTCTCAGTGGTCGCATATAAGTTTTCTTTATTCTCTCAGTGTTAAGTTCTCTCAGTGATCGCGTATAAGTTCTCTAAGTTCTTTCAGTGTTTAGTTCTCTCAATGATCGCGTCATAAGTTCCCCCATTATCGCGTATAAGTAAGTTAAGTTGTCTTAGTGTTAGGTTTTTCATTGACCGCGTGTTAATTTTTCTTTGTGATCGCGTGTTAAGTTTTAACTAAGTTGTAACCTAATTTCTCTCAATAATCGTGTATAAGTTCATTATGTTTTCTCATTGTTCAGTTCTCTCAGTGGTTGCGTATAAGTTTTCTTTGTTTCTCAGTGTTAAGTTCTCTCAGTGATCGCGTATAAGTTATCTAAGTTCTCTCAGTGTTTAGTTTTCTCAATGATCGCGTCATAAGTTCTCTCAGTTATCGCGTAAAAGGAAGCTTAGTTCTCTCAGTGTTAAGTTCTCTCATTGACCGCGTGTTAATTTGTCTCTGTGATCGCGTGTTAAGTTCTAACTAAGTTGTAACCTCATTTCTCTCAATAATCGTGTATAAGTTCATTATGTTCTCTTATTGTTTAGTTCTCTCAGTGGTCGCGTATAAGTTTTCTTTGTTCTCTCAGTGTTAAGTTCTCTCAGTGATCGCGTATAAGTTCTCTAAGTTCTCTCAGTGTTTAATTCTCTCAATAATCGCGTCTTGAGTTCTCTCAGTTATCGCGTATAAGTTTTCTTTGTTCTCTCAGTGTTAAGTTCTCTCAGTTATCGCACATAAGTTCTCAAAGTTCTCTCAGTGTTAAGTTCTGTCAATGATCGCGTCTTAAGTTCTCTCAGTTATCGCGTATAAGTAAGCTAAGTTCACTCAGTGTTAAGTTCTCTCATTGACCGCGTGTTTATTTGTCTCTGTGATCGCGTGTTAAATTCTAACTAAGTTGTAACCTAATTTCTCTCAATAATCACGTGTAAGTTCATTATGTTCTCTTATTGTTCAGTTCTCTCAGTGGTCGCGTATAAGTTTTCTTTATTCTCTCAGTGTTAAGTTCTCTCAGTGATCGCGTATAAGTTCTCTAAGTTCTCTTAGTGTTTAGTTCTCTCAATGATCGCGTCTTAAGTTCTCTCAGTAATTGCGTATAAGTAAGCTAAGTTCTCTCAGTGTTAAGTTCTCTCATTTACCGCGTGTTAATTTGTCTCTTTGATCGCGTGTTAAATTCTAACTAAGTTGTAACCTAATTTCTCTCAATTATCACGTGTAAGTTTATTATGTTCTCTTATTGTTCAGTTCTCTCAGTGGTCGCGTATAAGTTTTCTTTATTCTCTCAGTGTTAAGTTCTCTCAGTGATCGCGTATAAGTTCTCTAAGTTCTCTCAGTGTTTAGTTCTCTCAATGATCGCGTCTTAAGTTCTCTCAGTAATCGCGTATAAGTAAGCTAAGTTCTCTCAGTGTTAAGTTCTCTTATTGACCGCGTGTTAATTTGTCTCTGTGATCGCGTGTTAAGTTCTAACTAAGTTGTAACCTCATTTCTCTCAATAATCGTGTGTAAGTTCATTATGTTCTCTTATTGTTCAGTTCTCTCAGTGGTCGCGTATAAGTTTTCTTTGTTCTCTCAGTGTTAAGTTCTCTCAGTGATGGCGTATAAGTTCTCTAAGTTCTCTCAGTGTTTAGTTCTCTCAATGATCGCGTCTTAAGTTCTCTCAATAATCGCGTATAAGTTCATTATGTTCTCTCATTGTTCAGTTCTCTCAGTGGTCGCGTATAAGTTTTCTTTGTTCTCTCAGTGTTTAGTTCTCTCAGTGATCGCGTACTCTCAGTGTTTAATTCTCTCAATGATCGTGTCTTAAGTTCTCTCAGTTATCGCGTATAAGTAAGCTAAGTTCCCTCAGTGTTAAGTTCTCTCATTGACTGCGTGTTAATTTGTCTCTGTGATCGCGTGTTAAATTCTAACTAAGTTGAAACCTAATTTCTCTCAATAATCGCGTATAAGTTCATTATGTTCTCTCAATGTTTAGTTCTCTCAATGATCATGTCATAAGTTCTCTCAGATATCGCGTATAAGTGCTCTATGTTCTCTCAGTGTTAAGTTCTCTCAGTGTTCGTGTCTTAATTTCTCTTAGTGATCGCGTATATGTTCTTTTTTTTCTCTCAGTGTTAAGTGCGCAATATGATTTACCCCAAAACACCCAAAAAAATCTGAAATGCACCCAAATACACCCAAATTCGCTTAAAATACCCAAATACTCATAATTTTGGCAGGTTAGGGTTAGGTTAGGGTTAGGTTAGAGTATGATGGGTATTTTGGGTCTTTTTGGGGGTATTTGGGGAGTCTTAGGTTCTCCCAGTTATCGCGTATAAGTGCTCTAAGTTCTCTCAGTGTTAAGTTCTCTCAATAATAGCGTTTTAATTTTCTCACTGATCGCGTCTTATTTTCTCTCAGTAATCGCGTATAAGTTCTTTCTGTTCTGTCAGTGTTAAGTTCTGTCAATGATGGCATTTTAATTTTTCTCAGTGATCGCGTATAAGTTCTCTATGTTCTCTCAGTGTTTGTTTTCGCAGTGATTGTTTGTTATTTTCTCTCAATGATCGGGTCTTAATTTCTCTCAGTTATCGCGTATAAGTTCTTTAATTTCTCTCAGTGTTAAGTTCTCTAATTGACAGCGTGTTAATTTCTCTCTGCGATTGCGTGTTAAGTTCTCTCAATGATCGTGTTTTAATTTCTCTCAGTAATTACGTACAAGTTCTCTAATTTCTCTCAGTGTTAAGTTCTCTCAATGATCGCGTCTTAAGTTCTCTCAGTTATCACGTATAAGTGCGCTAAGTTCTCTCAGTGTTAAGTTCTCTCATTGACCGCGTGTTAATTTGTCTCTGTGATCGCGTGTTAAATTCTAATTAAGTTATTACCTAATTTTTCTCAATTATCGCATATAAGTTCTCTATGTTCTCTCATTGTTAAGCTCTCTCAGTGGTCGCGTATAAGTTTTCTTTGTTCTCTCAGTGTTAAGTTCTCTCATTGACCGCGTGTTAATTTGTCTCTGTGATTGCGTGTTAAGTTCTAACTAAGTTGTAACCTAATTTCTCTTAATAATCGCGTATAAGTTCATTATGTTCTCTCATTGTTCAGTTTCTCTCAGTGGTGGCGTATAAGTTTTCTTTGTTCTCTCAGTGTTAAGTTCTCTCAGTGATAGCGTATAAGTTCTCTAAGTTCTCTCAGTGTTAAGTTCTCTCAATGATCGCGTCTTAAGTTCTCTCAGTTATCGCGTATAAGTAAGCTAAGTTCTCTCAATGTTAAGTTCTCTCATTGACCGCGTGTTAATTTGTCTCTGTGATCGCGTGTTAAGTTCTAACTAAGTTGTAACCTAATTTCTCTCAATAATCGTGTATAAGTTCATTATGTTCTCTTATTGTTCTGTTCTCTCAGTGGTCACGTATAAGTTTTCTTTATTCTCTCAGCGTTTAGTTCTCTCAGTGAGCGCGTATAAGTTCTCTAAGTTCTTTCAGTGTTTAGTTCTCTCAATGATCGCGTCATAAGTTCCCCCATTATCGCGTATAAGTAAGTTAAGTTCTCTTAGTGTTAGGTTTTTCATTGACCGCGTGTTAATTTTTCTTTGTGATCGCGTGTTAAGTTGTAACTAAGTTGTAACCTCATTTCTCTCAATAATCGTGTATAAGTTCATTATGTTCTCTTATTGTTCAGTTCTCTCAGTGGTCGCGTATAAGTTTTCTTTGTTCTCTCAGTGTTAAGTTCTCTCAGTGATCGCGTATAAGTTCTCTAAGTTCTCTCAGTGTTTAAATCTCTCAATGATCGCGTCTTAAGTTCTCTCAGTTATCGCGTATAAGTTTTCTTTGTTCTCTCAGTGTTAAGTTCTCTCAGTTATCGCGTATAAGTTCTCAAAGTTCTCTCAGTGTTAAGTTCTGTCAATGATCGCGTAGTAAGTTCTCTCAGTTATCGCGTATAAGTAAGCTAAGTTCTCTCAGTGTTAAGTTCTCTTATTGACCGCGTGTTAATTTGTCTCTGTGATCGCGTGTTAAATTCTAACTAAGTTGTAACCTAATTTCTCTCAATAATCGCGTATAAGTTCATTATGTTCTCTCATTGTTCAGTTCTCTCAGTGGTCGCATATAAGTTTTCTTTGTTCTCTCAGTGTTTAGTTCTCTCAGTGATCGCGTATAAGTTCTCTAAGTTCTCTCAGTGTTTAATTCTCTCAATGATCATGTCTTAAGTTCTCTCAGTTATAGCGTATAAGTAAGCTAAGTTCTCTCAGTGTTAAGTTCTCTCATTGACCGCGTGTTAATTTGTCTCTGTGATCGCGTGTTAAATTCTAACTAAGTTGTAACCTAATTTCTCTCAATAATCGCGTATAAGTTCATTATGTTCTCTCATTGTTCAGTTCTCTCAGTGGTTGTGCATAAGTTTTCTTTGTTTCTCAGTGTTAAGTTCTCTCAGTGAGCGCGTATAAGTTATCTAAGTTCTCTCAGTGTTAAGTTCTCTCAATGATCGCGTCTAAAGTTCTCTCAGTTATCGCGTATAAGTAAGCTTAGTTCTCTCAGTGTTAAGTTCTCTCATTGACCGCGTGTTAATTTGTCTCTGTGATCGCGTGTTAAGTTCTAACTAAGTTGTAACCTCATTTCTCTCAATAATCGTGTATAAGTTCATTATGTTCTCTTATTGTTTAGTTCTCTCAGTGGTCGCGTATAAGTTTTCTTTGTTCTCTCAGTGTTAAGTTCTCTCAGTGATCGCGTATAAGTTCTCTAAGTTCTCTCAGTGTTTAATTCTCTCAATAATAGCGTCTTAAGTTCTCTCAGTTATCGCGTATAAGTTTTCTTTGTTCTCTCATGTGTTAAGTTCTCTCAGTTATCGCGCATAAGTTCTCAAAGTTCTCTCAGTGTTAAGTTCTGTCAATGATCGCGTCTTAAGTTCTCTCAGTTATCGCGTATAGGTAAGCTAAGTTCACTCAGTGTTAAGTTCTCTCATTGACCGCGTGTTTATTTGTCTCTGTGATCGCGTGTTAAATTCTAACTAGTTGTAACCTAATTTCTCTCAATAATCACGTGTAAGTTCATTATGTTCTCTTATTGTTCAGTTCTCTCAGTGGTTGCGTATAAGTTTTCTTTATTCTCTCAGTGTTAAGTTCTCTCAGTGATCGCGTATAAGCTCTCTAAGTTCTCTCAGTGTTTAGTTCTCTCAATGATCGCGTCTTAAGTTCTCTCAGTAATCGCGTATAAGTAAGCTAAGTTCTCTCAGTGTTAAGTTCTCTTATTGACCGCGTGTTAATTTGTCTCTGTGATCGCGTGTTAAATTCTAACTAAGTTGTAACCTAATTTCTCTCAATAATCGCGTATAAAGTCATTATGTTCTCTCATTGTTCAGTTCTCTCAGTGGTCGCGTATAAGTTTTTCTTTGTTCTCTCAGTGTTTAGTTTCTCTCAGTGATCGCGTATAAGTTCTCTAAGTTCTCTCAGTGTTTAGTTCTCTCAATGATCGCGTCTAAGTTCTCTCAGTAATCGTGTATAAGTAGCTAAGTTCTCTCAGTGTTAAGTTCTCTTATTGACCGCGTGCTAATTTGTCTCTGTGATCGCGTGTTAAATTCTAACTATGTTGTAACCTAATTTCTCTCAATAATCGCGTATAAGTTCATTATGTTCTCTCATTGTTCAGTTTGTCTCAGTGGTCGCATATAAGTTTTCTTTGTTCTCCTCGTCAGTTTTATGTTCTCCTCAGTGATCGCGTAGAAGTTCTCTAAGTTCTCTCAGTGTTTAATTCTCTCAATGATCGTGTCTTAAGTTCTCTCAGTTATCGCGTATAGTAAGCTAAAGTTCTGTCAGTGTTAAGTTCTCTCATTGACCCGCGTGGTAATTTGGTCTCTGTGATCGCGTGTTAAATTCTAACTAAGTTGTAACCTAATTTTTCTCAATAATCACGTGTAAGTTCATTATGTTCTCTTATTGTTCAGTTCTCTCAGGTGGTCGCGTATAAGTTTTCTATATTCTCTCATGTTAAGTTCTCTCAGTGTAGCTTATAAGTTCTCTAAGTTCTCTTAGTGTTAAGTTCTCTCAATGAGCGCGTCTTAAGTCTCTCAGTAATTGCGTATAAGTAAGCTAAGTTCTCTCAGTGTAAGTTCTCTATATCGACCAGCGTGTTAATTTTCTCTGTGATCGCGTGTTAAATTCTAACTAAGTTGTAACCTAATTTCTCTCAATAATCGCGTATAAGTTCATTATGTTCTCGTTCATGGTTCAGTTCTCTCAGTGGTCGGGTTGCGCGTATAAGTTTTCTTTCTGTTCTCCTCAGGTGTTTGAGTGACGCTTCTCTCAGTGATCGCGTATAGTTCTCTAAGTTCTCTCAATGTTTTGAATTCTCCTCAATGATGTCGTGTCCTTAGTTCTCTCAGTTCGCGCGTATAAGTAAGCTAAGTTCGCTCAATGTTAAGTTCTCTCATTGACCGCGTGTTAATTTGTCTCTGTGATCGCGTGTTAAGTTCTAACAAGTTGTAACCTAATTTCTCTCAAATTAATCGTGTATAAGTTCATTATGTTCTCTTATTGTTCTGTCTCTCCGTGGTCCGTATAAGTTTTCTTTGTCTCTCAGTGTTAAGTTTCTCTCAGTGATCGCGTATAAGTTCTCTAAGTTCTTTCAGTGGTTATTCTCTCAATGATCGCGTCAAAGTTCCCCCATTATCGCGTAT